>NW_006239528.1:72522-74426 GCF_000226075.1 Solanum tuberosum | reverse complement strand
AAGCTAAAAAGATATCAAGAAAATATATAATAAATAAATAAAGGAGAAAGTAATACAATACAAGCATCACTTTTACAATTTTCATTATCAATTCAATAAATCAATTCATCAATACAAAATAAATTATTTAATTATAATAATATAAAACACAAAAAATATAAACAATTGTTAATATGATACTGTTTTATGTATGGTATTTATGATATTTATATTCCAATCACGTCAAATAAAAAAATAATTATATCAAAAAAGGAAAATAATTTAAACTATACTCATAATTTATGAAATATCAAGCTGAAATTAAAGGGTATGAGTTATGAGTAGTTATTATTTATAAATATATTAAATTAAAAAAACTTAAAATATTAGAAGTTATATTTGTCATTTTATAATAAGAAAAAGGACACAAAGAAATTCTCGACAAAAAAAAAAGTCAAATAACTTGAGCATAAATTTTACTACCTTATACATGCTCTTAATAACAACAATTACATGAATAATGTAAAAATTAAGCTAAAAAGATATCAAGAAAATATATAATAAATAAATAAATGAGAAAGTAATACAATACAAGCATTATTTTTACAACTTCCATTATCAAAAAAAAGGGAAAAGGGTTTGAAAAATACTCCAACTTTGGCCGATATTGCTGTTACGATACCAAACTTTATGGAGGACCTTTTTACCCCACTATTTAATAGTGTATTTTAAAGGTATATATGTGCCCACATGGACAAATTACTATTTAAAATAATGCAATATTTATGATGTCCACGTAGGCACATATATACCTTTAAAATACACTATTAAATAGTGCAGGGGGTAAAAGGTCCTTTCCAAAGTTCGATATCGTTACAACAATTTCGGTCAAAGTTCGAATATATTTCAGACCTTTTTTCCTCAAAAATAATATGAATTCATAAATCGATTCATCAATTCATAATTCTTCGAACTCTTATCGTTATCGGTATTCACTTCACAAGCCGGTCTTCATTGAAGAATTTTATTCTTCAAGATTAAAACATAAATATAATACCACATGAAAAAAAATAAAAAAAATAAAAAATATATATATATACTTCAAATATGAAATAATAGAATGATCATATTTATAAAGATAAAATGATGGAATACCATAAGGTGTTTTAAATTTTAAATTAAATATTTATGAGTTATGAATATTATTAAGAGTGAATATGGAATAATTGAGTTGTGAATGTAAGACTTTTAATAAAGCAAATAAAGGAGGAATAAAAACAAAATAAAGAAGAGAGGAAATAGTGCTTAATGTCTATAGTTACATGGGAACTATTTCATCAAAATGGATATCAACCATTGTTGTTTAAATGAATCTTAAGAAATAGTTTTAGATTTTCTAATAAATTATACAAATAGAAAAAATTAAGAAAAATGTCAAAAATTTGAATTAAAAAATTAATGAAATTGGAATTTTTTTTAAACAATCATACTAATTTATTGTGTATAAGTTATTATATTAATTATTATATTTATTAATGAAGAATTGAGAAGTCACTCCAAATTCCAATCATGCATTCTCCTTTCTTAATTACATTCAATTATTCTACTTTAATTAAGAAAATAGGGAAAAATAAAGAGGAATATCAAAAATAAAGGAGAAAAAAAGATAAATATGAATGGTGGTCTGATAGAGGTGTCGCATCATCTTATATATTATTTTTTATATCAGAACAAAAAAATTGTACTAACAAACTATTCGTTTATTAAATAAGCGTGATATTGAATTATATAAAGAATTTCGTGGTATATATATAATTGATGTGAAGAATTTAGGCATAGATATATTCTCTCTTTTATGGAACAAGGAGATGTTAAAAGTTCTCGTTTAGAAGAGGTAGATATACATCAAAACCTTGATTTGTTCA
>NW_006239528.1:12286-72411 GCF_000226075.1 Solanum tuberosum | reverse complement strand
AAACAGTTGATTAAAACAACTGAACAATCCTTGGCGTTAAACTCCTCAGAACAAACTATTCGTTTATTAAATAAGCGTGATATTGAATTATATAAATCTCAATATAAATTCTTGCATATTGGCATGACTCAAATTGCTTTCAAGTCTTTGACCCTTAAAGGGTTACCAGAGACTTTCTTAGCTGCTCTTCGTGATGCGAGAAATCTTAATTTTCGACAGTCTTTGATGGGTTCGATAGAATCTACAGTGACCTATGGCCCAGTTTATTTTAATGCTCAGCCAAATTTACAGTTATCTTTGACTGATTCTAATATTACATATAAATAATAAATATTAGTTAATTTTAAATTTTAAATTTTAAATTTTGTTACTTTTTATAAAATTCAAGAGCGAGGTAAATGTTTTTATTCTATTGTTTAAAATAATAATAACATGGCACGACATTTCATTAGGAGTGAAGTTTATATTTTGAGGAAAATAGGAATAACTCGGTAATATTGTGGTCCCAAAAGAAACAAAAGTGATTACAAAACAAAATTTTAAACATAGATATCTAAGGAATTTGCTCCCAAATTTCTTTTACGTCACAATTCAATACTTTCTCCATCTCATATTAGTTGTGTTAGTTAGTTTATATATATATATTAAATTATTATTTTTTTCATTAAATTAAAATAAAATTAGTTTAAAAAAACTTCTCACTTTATCCCTACAAATACAATTAATACTCTTAAGAAAATATTATAAAAAAAATAATTTAACTAGAAAATAATGGATTCATTAAATGTTTTGAATTTCATGAAAATTAGTAGTGTTATTCTCAACGTGAAATATAATTATTGAAATTGTAAAATATTTATTATTATTTTGTAGAGGTATTAATAAATCAATAAACTAATAAAAATATTACTTTAAAGAATGTTTTTAAAATTGAATGAACATACCTTATTTCCCCCCTTAAAAACAAGTGACACTAAAAAGGAAGAAAAATGGAAGAATAAATAACAATGAAAGATAAAAAAAATTGGAAGAAAGAGAGTGAACATAAATAAATGCTTCTTGGGCAGTGCTTTTTATTGGGAAGGAAAATTCTTGGGCAGTGTAATTTTTGAAACCATCTAGTGATTTAAGACTTTTCTTTTAGTAGTTTTATTTTAGAGGGTACTTTGGGTACAACCAAAAAATTAATTTACCCTATCACCCTTCCTATTTCTGTGAAATTACGATATTACCCTAAAATTTAGTGTCATTTCGTGCTAAAAAGGTGTCCTACCAAATATATTTTTCAATTTGATAAATATTTAATGACATTATCCCTATTTTACCCTCCTTGAATCTCATTATTTCAATTATTTCAATAGTTGCACTCTTTTAATTTAAAGAAAAAGTCAATAAAATGCAATAAAGTACAAGTACTTTTCTCTTTTTTCTGACATGCAATGGTACTTTAAACACTTTTTTCAATACTTTGTCATATCCTTTTCTTTCTTTTCACCACTTTATAATATTCTTTCTTTCTTTTACACTATTGATAGAATTGTGAAGTTACAAAACGTAAGTGTATTTTTATTTTTAAAAATTAAAGTATGTAGAATAAAAAATTGTCCTCACTTAAAAAACCTTTTAGTGAAGATTCGCAATAAAAATAAAATGAAAATTTTCAAATATAAACTTCAAGAAGTAAAATTTTCTTACATTTACCAAAATGACAATTTTACTTCAACATGTTGAATTTACAACGTCCCAGTAAAAACTTTAAACTATTCCAAAAGTAAATTACACATTGCAGGATTTTAACATAAACATTAAACTATTCAAAAATTAAATTAAATTTGCAATGTTCTAATATAAACATCAAAATGTACAAAAACACAAGTTATTTTAATACTTGTAATCTCATCACTGTTGAAGTAGAGCTAAAGCTTGATTAACAGTATCAACGTCACAACTAACTTGAAGCGGGAGATCTCCTTCTCTTTCTAGTCTTTCTTTGTTCATATGAGGCACTTTGTAGTTATTGTCATCCCTATATTTCATCACCTCATTCATACAACATTGTAAAGTTAAAAATACATGATTGAGTCGTTCTGCTTTCATTTCATTGAAGGATTTTTCAACAACCTCCACTAATTCATCAACATTTGAAGGAGCATTTTGATATTGAAGAGATTGAATTGCTCTAAAAAATTCAACGTCCAAAATGTTAAGATCAGGACTGTTAGGAGGTTGAAACCATAACTTAATATCAAATCCATCCCGTTGAGCGGCTTCCATGAATTCCAAATTATTAACACCAATATGTGGTCTTACATTATCTTGTTGGATTAAAATGGATGCACTTGACGTTGAAGCTGGCTATTTTGATCGAATGGCTGAAATAACTTTCTCTATCAAACAATCTCTTGTGATATCTTTAGTCACAAATAAAATTGGTTTTGTTTCTATAGTTCCTGCTGTTCGATTTTTGCTATTCTGTTTGGCTAGTTCCTTAACTACAAATGGAGAAATTCTTATTTTCCCCGAAAACAACTCAACTCCATTAGCGTCAAATCTAGGACGTATAACAGCTGCCATAAACATAACATTTTAGAATCGAAATGTGTTTTACTCTTATTATTCTATTGCTTATGTTATGAGAACTAAGTGGCTTGTATGGAGTCCTTAAGGGTTCTATACGCCATGTTACGTCTAGGGGTACCCCTGGTCGTGATATAAATTTAGTTTTTGATGATTAACGTATCAGTAAGGATAACTCTAATTATCAAGTGAATTGTTGGTCAATTAACTTTGTTTAAGATAAAGAAATTTAGTTGGGAGTGCACTTTGTCTAGCTAAATGTTTTTAGTTAATATTACAATAAAACCTCACTAAATTAATTAGGTGGGAGCATGAAATATTATTATTTTGTAGAGGTATTATTTGATCGATAAATTAATATTTATTAATTTAAAAAGTATTTCGACACCGCAAAATTTGTTCGAGAATGAAATCTCAGAGAATTTGAATGAACTCACTCGTGAAAACGTCATTCATGAACTTGAGGTTATGCTTAATAATCTCGGTAATCGTAATAAAGTGGACGTTAATAACCTGTTAGATGGGTGGAAATTATACATGTTTAGAGGTCCAGAGCTTAGAAGAAATTGTGGATACCATTGGAAAACAATGTTGATGATAATGTTGAAGATGACACAATACCTTTGAAATCAGTTATGTGTAAAGAAACATTTATCGCATTTAGAACTCTTCACAATTTTATGGTGCAATTCAAAAAGATAACATCGAAACTTTTGGATGCAATAAGAAAAATTAGAGATGAGCTTCAACTAGATTTAAATTTTAACATTAAGGTACACAATAAAATCATATTTCACTAAATTGTCTTAGATATATTTGTAATTTTAGAGAATTATTAATTTATAATATTAATGAGACCATATATTTATATAGGGGTCTTCTGAAAATATATTATCTTATCGAAATAGGTGATATTTTTCATTGGTCCAAGTCGGGACCGGAGAAAAATATTATGTTGGAGAGATTATTAATTAATCGAGTATTAATTAAGTGAGGTTTTACTGTATATGGATTTATATGGACCATGTTTTAAGTTATCTGTATACTCTAACTAATTATCCACATTTTGAAATATGCGTATCTTTTTTACTCCGAGCTCGAAATTAAGCAAACTTAACGGCGTTGGAAAAAGGACTCAAAGACCTTTGATTTGATAACTCATGGGCCACCTAATTCTTTATGTGTTGAAATATATGGTCTTTTGAAGTTAATCCAAAACTAAAAACTGATGGATGACTTGTACGAACTTCTATTTAGCTCTTTCAAAGTTCGAGCTGTTACACCCTACTCAAAATAGGATCAAAATTATTAGGTCAAGAGGTAGTGGCCAAGGGACCTCTTAGGTTCAGTTTGAAACATTAAGACTAAAATCAAGATAAATGTAAAGCTAGAAGGGACCAAATTGAATGTATGTCAATTAATAAGGATCAAAATAAAACCCACAAAAACAGACGGCGGCGAAAGCATTTTCATATCCAGCATTACTACGTCTTCTTCTTTGGCAAAGAAAACCACCATTTTCTTCTGGAAGCTTCCCGTAATATACTCTAGTCTAATACCTCCGACGACTTTGCCGGAATATGAGTCGCTACGACAGCCGTCCGGCCGACCCTGGCTCTTACCGTGACCGTCGCAGGTAAAAACCCTAATTATTCAAACTCCGGCTACTCTTAACATATTCATACGCGATAGTTCTTATTACTGTAATTGTGCTTAGGGTCAAGCTGCGTTGAACAAAGTGTATCTAATTGTGGATTATCTCCGGCTTTACATGCAAATATACGCATAGATGCTATTTTACGACAGTTCTTATTGATAGTAAACTGTGATTAGGATTTTATCTGCTCTGAATAAACTGTATTTAGCTTTAGATCTTCTCCAACTATACTTATTAACATACTCTGCTTTTCATGTATGATAATCTTATTGACTGTAATTATGGTTAGGGTTTATGATTCCTGTAAAGTTTATTTAATTGTAGATTAATCGAAATGTCTCTTCTAGTATACCCCTAGGGGGGAAGATATATGAGTGTGTGTGTAAAAAGAACATATTTCTTTTGATTTAGCGGATTCATGCTTACTATAACTTTCAGTTTCTATTAGCGCTTTAACTATAACCTCAGCTCTGTTTATTGGTCTGAGCAAGATGTGACTTATTTAAACTGAATATTCAAAATGAACAATTCGAAAAAAGAATTTTTTCTGTGGGATTATGTGTATTCTATAGTTACTTACATTACCAATTGTCAATTTCTGGTCATTGTCATTGAGATTCATGTCAATTTGGATTAATAATTAGGTATCGATATTAACTCTTTTTTTCTCTCCTTTCAAACTAAGAAAAAAACCATTCTTAAAAAAAGAAGAAGAGGATCTTTGAGAGTTGTATCCTTATTTCTGAATCCTTCCCCGCCTAGCTATTTTAGGCTGGATTGTAGGTCCTGGGAGGGGGAGGGGGAGGGGGGGAGGATGGCTATACTCATATATATATTTCTTGTATGACAGTTTTAGTGACTGTAATTATTGTTAGGGTTTTGCTGCTTTGAATAAGCGGTTCAGTTTTGGATTATTTTCAGTGATTCAGGCTTCGGTGGGGGCTCAAATTATAGGTCATCATCATCGAGCAGGAGAGATTCCGAGGGTAAGGAGTCTCCACGGAAGGTTAATTTGGATGATTTGACTCCATTCGAGAAGAATTTCTATGTTGAATCACCATCCATAGCAGCAATGACTGAAGGTGAGGTGGAAGAGTATAGACTACGACGGGAGATCACTATTGAGGGTCGTGATGTGCCCAAGCCTATAAAGTCCTTTCATGACATAGGATTTCCAGGTATATTAAAGAAAAATGGCCTTTATAGAACCCCACTATCCAGCAAAAAATAAAATACGGTGTTATTTTGATCTAAAAAGAGTATATACAATAATGGTGTGAAAAAAATTCAGAATCTTTGAACTTGAAAGACTAGCACAATTGGGAATATAGGGTGTGTAACCTGTTGTAGATGTTCAACTTAGACTGATTGTGATGCATAAATATGTATTATGAGTATACCAAAACAGAATATCAGTGTCTCCCACTTCTCCAAACAGAAATATTATTGCGAGTAATTTATCCAAGAGCTCAACTGTGGTGCTACTTGGTATTGTTCGGGGCTAATGAGGTACTTTGTGCAAAGGTCTGTTATGCAGAATGCCTGAAGTATTGTAGTAGCAGTGTACTGGCAATCATTTTCTCTTATTATTTGAGCAGTGCTTCAACTATAGATACTTGGAATTGCCCAATGCCTATTAATGTGAAACTAAATCAACATCATAGGAGATGGAAGGATGATCTTGGTGAATAATGGAAGTCATGCATGTTAAGTTTCAGCTTGAATACGTGTGCAAAAATGCAAATATTTATCCAAATGACCATTGTGAATCATCTGATTTACTGAGCTGTACGAATCTAGTGACTGAGGGTAGTTTCTGACTTCTAACATAAGAACTTGTCAATTCATACTGCCTTTTCTGTTTAATTATTGTTTTCGTATTATGATTTTCAAATGGCTCCTGTTTTCTTTGACGGGTGGTGTACACATCAATATTTTTGATAACATGTGTCAGAAACTTTTGGTTGAATGACACTTCGTTTTTGCTTTTGTTTTTGTTTTTTCCCTCTTTCTATGTTTGCTTGGTCCACTACTTCAGATTATGTCTTGCAAGAAATTGAAAAGGCTGGCTTCACTGAACCTACACCTATTCAAGCTCAAGGTTGGCCTATGGCCTTGAAGGGTCGTGATCTCATTGGTATAGCAGAAACAGGGTCTGGGAAGACAATTGCTTATCTGTTGCCTGCAATTGTGCACGTTAATGCCCAGCCCATTTTAGGTATAAGTGCAGAGAAGCTCATTCACTCACGAGTATATGCATCTTCATATTTTGTTGAGCAGTACTTTCCTCTTGCTACATAGTGTGATTTTTGATGCAACTCCTCTATTTGTTTTTTGTTCATATCTTATTTTCAAGATCATGGAGATGGTCCAATTGTCTTAGTGTTAGCCCCAACTCGTGAACTTGCTGTTCAGATTCAACAAGAAGCTACAAAATTTGGTGCATCATCACGGATTAAGAATACCTGCATTTATGGTGGGGTTCCAAAAGGGCCCCAAGTTCGTGATCTTCAGAAAGGTAGGTGGTGATATGCTCAACGTGACTTTACTACTGTGTCGTGATGTTGATGGATCGGGTATATCCTAGAGCTTCTTCTCTCAGTTTTGTAGTATTTTTTTGCATGTCATAATAGAACTAATCAATATATTTTTATTTGATAGGTGTTGAAATTGTTATTGCCACACCTGGAAGGTTGATTGATATGTTAGAATCTAATCATACAAACCTGCGAAGAGTGACATATCTTGTGCTGGATGAGGCTGACCGCATGCTAGACATGGGTTTTGAACCTCAGATCCGCAAAATTGTTTCTCAGGTTTGCTTCTGTAATTACCTGTTAGATCCAAAATTGAGTTTCCCTTCTTTTCTAGACATGGGTTTTGAACCTCAGATCCGCAAAATTGTTTCTCAGGTTTGCTTCTGTAATTACCTGTTAGATCCAAAATTTAGTTTCCCTTCTTATCTTAGTTTTCTGCATATGAAACACCATTAGCTGTTCTGTCTTTTATTTCCCTGAATCGCTAGTTTTTCTTTCTTCTCTTATTGGATCAAATTCTTGTTCTCAGCTCAAATTGTAAGCTCTCTTTGAATTTATTTCTTAAGCCGTTTAAGCATCTGTATCCTCTGTAAGGTTAATGTGTGGTTTCTACCAAAAAGTTTGATTTGCGAAAAGTGATTGCTAGAAAGTTCTATTATTTTGCTGGATGTTCTGCATTTAAATACTACCATCATTTCTAGTGTTTATTCATCTTTCTTTTTGTATTTAAATCTGTTGAAACAACTAGCTTTGCCAGTATGAAGGTCTCTCTCTCTCAGGAGAAGCTTTTGTTTCCCCTTCCAACCATTTAGTTCTGGAGTTTAATGGACAATTTCTCTCATCCAGGACTAAATTTGTACTAGAAGTTCGAAAGAAATTTCTTGTTACTTTTTCTATTTATTTGGAATTTTGGACAATACAAAACATTAATAGGAGAGAGATGTACCTCCTGTTTGTCAAGTCAATAAAATACTGTTTACCTCTTTCCTCCTACTTCGACATTCTTCATACTGGGGGTGTTGGTTTTAAGGTTCAATGGTTTTGCAGATTCGCCCAGATCGTCAAACGCTGTATTGGAGTGCCACATGGCCCAAAGAAGTTGAGCAGCTTGCAAGACAATTCCTTTTCAATGCATACAAAGTGAGTTTCTTTTGAGGTTCTGATCCAGTTCCTCAGCCCATTCAAAGTGAGGCCATTGATCACTAATTCACTATGTTGTGGCCCAACTATTCCTTTTATAGTGTCAAGTGAATGCGCTATTTTATTCGACTTAATAGTTTGTACGTGATCTGTCTCTTCGTTTTAACCATCTTCTCTGAAAAATGGCTCAGGTAATTATTGGTTCAGCTGACCTGAAAGCTAATCATGCTATTCGCCAGCATGTGGAAATCGTCTCGGAGAGCCAGAAGTATAATAAGTAGGGTGTTATCCCTTTATTTTATAATTCGAGTATTCGAGGCCTCAAAACCTTTTAACAATGTAGATTCTTCCATTGAATTACACCTGTTTTGTAAATTCAGATTAGTAAAGTTGCTGGAAGATATTATGGATGGTAGTCGTATTTTAATATTCATGGACACCAAAAAGGGGTGTGACCAAGTAACTCGGCAGCTCCGGATGGATGGGTGGCCTGCACTTTCTATTCATGGTGATAAGAGTCAAGCAGAAAGAGATTGGGTCCTTTCAGAATTCAAAGCTGGAAAGTCTCCTATAATGACAGCTACAGATGTTGCTGCTCGAGGTCTAGGTAGGAAACTCTATTGGCCTCTTTATGAATAATATAATCATTTAGTGCTCATCTTAATATAAGATTTCGTCTCCCATTCTTCCTGCTCCCAAAACAAAAGATGTTCAGTTCTCATCTTCTTTAGAAATTAGCTATTTTCCCCATTGACCTGTTGGGTCTTTTGGTATAAGTGCCTCCCAACCTTGCCTCTCCACCTTCAAAAAGAATACGCACACATGCACAACAGAATAGTGTTATCAAAGGCGAAAAGCGCAAAAAGGCTCTAAGGTCCGTGGGGGCTTTAAGTGCAAATTGCAAATGAAGCGTGGGCTTTAATGAAAAAAGGCGCAAAGGACCCTTCGGGGTGGCCCCAGTGGTTTGGGCTTGGGACTTCCATGTTGGAGGTCTCAAGTTCGAAACCCCTTGCCAGCAAAGCAAGGGGTTTGCCTTCTGGGTCGAGCTCATCGCATCGGGCTTGCCTAGTGCGGGTTACCTCACCTATGTGGTTTGCGAGCTATTGCATAGGAGCGGGGGTTTTACCCTGTGCGCACCCAAAGGGTAGCGGCTGAGGGTTTTCCTTGTCATAAAAAAAAAAAAGCGCAAAGGGAGAAAAAAAGCCAAATATATATGTTTAGTCCAAGACTAATAATTATATACATGAATAACAAATATATGACCAAAGAAATTGGAGTTTTTTTTAATGATAAAATGAAATATCAATTTTTTAATGCATTATAAAATGAAATATCATTTTTTTAATGTATTATAAAATGAAATATCAATTTTTTAGTGTCACTTCTTCATAAGAGGCTCATTGGCAAGGAAAAGTCTGTCTTAGAACCTTGTTGAAGACACTGAAGTGCACATAAAGCGAAGTGGAGCGCTCAACACATATTGAGTCTTGCTTCAAGGCTTAAGCGTGCTTAAAGTGCACCTTTGATAACACTGCACAGAAAGAGAATAATACAAATAAAAGTGGGAGAACCTTTTTTTTTGGGGGCGGTGGAGGCGGGGATGATCTGCTTGAATTATTGTAACAAATAACAAATTATTGCAAGAAGTTCTGATTTGCTACTTGCATGAAAAATATTCACGTATTTGCAGGCATTGATAGTCCAGGCCGGTTAAAGGTTCAGCTTAAAATGACCTTGTTGTACTTGCTATAAATATTGGTTATAATTTGTTCAACCTTTTCATCCAATTATGTGAAGGATGAAACAAATTATTTATTGTGTTAAACATCATAATTGAATAATCTACATGCCAGATAGAAGGGTGAGGTGCAAACTGGAAAGCAAATTTAGAAAATTGAGAAGCATGTGGTGGGAAGAGATGTAGGTAAAAGGTTAGATGAAAAAATATTCGATCTATCAACTATCCTCAATCACAAATTAATCGGGATTGTGGTATGAATCCTATTATCTAATTTGCTGTATTAGATCTATTGATTTCTATACTAAATAATGTACTTTAGTGATAACAAAGATGGTAATTATTGGAAAATTAGAGGTTTTAAAAAACCAGAGTCTAAATCATAGATGTACTAAATAATTTTAGGAAAACTAGAAGTTCCTATTATCTATTCTGCTCTATTAGGTCTATTTATTTTTTGAAACTAATTTGTTAGTGTTTTCTATTAGGTCATTAAACTAAAGAATGTATTTTAGTGATAACAAAGATAATAATTATAGGAAAATTACACCATTCGAAAAATAATAGTTATAGGAAAAATAGAGGTTTTAGAAAACCAGAGTCTTAATAATTTAAGCAAACTAGAGGTTTTTTAAATCTTACACGAACTTAGAAGTCTTGAACCCCTGACAAAATCTGGATGTCTGATCTTCTAAGGCTTAACTAGAGGTTCTCTAAATCTCGATCTCATCTAAAATCAGTGCTCTATTATGCGTCTGATCCCTCTGAACTCTCTGACTGTATGGTTTTATACATTGTTATACTTTTTCGTCCGTCCATGACTATTGGTTTTATTATAATCTGTTGTTGCAATTATATTTTCATAAATTGCCAATCTCTAGTTTTTGTGGCCATCAGATATGAAGATATTCAGGCTCTTTCTATGTAGCATCTTGTAGATGACACAAGGACAATTTCAGTTAAATATATAAACAGAATTAACTCATATTGGGACTTGATATGTTCTTGTTTTTTGATAATCATGGTGTTCGGGCCAGCTTGCTCGCACCTCGACTAATTCCACGAGATACCTACCACCTCCACTAGCAATAGGTACCAACTAACTTTGTCCACCAAGGCTAGGACATATGGGAAGAAATCACCTATTGATTTTTATCTCGGTTGAGATTTGAACTTGAGCCCTCATAGTTCTCAACACACTTCATTGACCACTAAGCCACATCCTTGGGTGCAACCTTGAAATGTTGTGAATGCTCCATATATCTTGCTTGCTATATACCCTTGCATAGTTGCTTGCTACAAAGACCAATGACTAATATCTGCTCTTAAGACTATGACCAGTGGCGGAGCCAGGATTTTTATTAAGGGGTGTCAAATTATGAAGTAAATATTTATAAGCACTGCTATCAGGGATAGAACACACAACCTCAAGCAATTTTTGCAACCCCTCAACCACTACACTAAACCTTCAACTTGTGTCAAGAGGTGTCAACACTTGTATTTATATTTATTAAACCAAATTTTGACTTATATATACAAAATAATTTTCCGACGAAGGGGTGTCGCTTGACACCCCTTGCCCTAGGGTAGCTCCGCCCTTGACTATGACGAGGAAAATTTTTTGTGCAAGGAAGTTATGGCAAGCATGTCCAATTGTTCTGACTTCTGAAGTACTGAAAATTGGTTATCACTTCAATTAGTTGGCTTAGTACATTTCAATCTGTGAAGGCCCGTTAACGCTGTCTTTGGGAGAAAGAAGTAAACTTGCACCATAACCAATTTAACTACTAGGAAGCATTTTATGCACTTCACAACTTACTTTTGAATTGGTGCAGATGTGAAGGATGTAAAATTTGTAATCAACTATGATTTTCCTGGATCATTGGAGGACTATGTTCATCGCATTGGTAGAACGGGAAGGGCTGGTGCCTCAGGGACAGCATACACATTCTTTACTGCAGCAAATGCTAGGTTTGCAAAGGATCTTGTTAACATTCTTGAGGAGGCCGGACAGAAAGTCGGTCCTGAATTGGCAAAAATGGGACGTGGTGCGCCTCCCCCTCCTGGTTAGTCTATTAACCGTGTGTGGAAATAACTTTGATCTTTTGGTTCATCATAGCACATCAATTGATTGGATATTGTGAATCTCTTCTGCCGGGTAGGATAGATGAGAAGGACTAAATTCCATGGATTCTGTTTAGAAAAAGATATGATAGTTGGCCTTTGATGTGTTTCCTGGTCAACTGACTTTCCAGTAGGATGTGTTTTGCTGTTAATAACTA
The DNA here is from genome assembly GCF_000226075.1 of Solanum tuberosum. Classification (NCBI taxonomy): domain Eukaryota; kingdom Viridiplantae; phylum Streptophyta; class Magnoliopsida; order Solanales; family Solanaceae; genus Solanum; species Solanum tuberosum. Next base: position 60,480 of record NW_006239528.1, on the reverse strand, counting down.
AATGGGCTAGGCAAAGTACTATATAGTGACAATAAATATCTCAGTGTTTTTCATCTTAATGATTTTCTTTTATGGCTAGGTCACGGAGGGTTTCGAGACCGCGGAAGGGGTTACGGAGGCAATAAGCAGTGGAGCTAGAAAAGACTGGGGTACCACCGAAGGCAAATGTTGCATTTCTTTTGAAAGCTACTAATTTTGCCCCAGCTGATGGAAATCTGTTACACATTTTATAGCAGCGAGATCATGACCCTATTTGTTTTGCATGTATAATATGTTCAAATTATTTCAGTAGAAGGTGAAAAAGATAACAATCTTTATTTAGTTGTATTGTCTTATTTTTCTTGTTACTCTCAAACTCCTCTTGAATACCCGGGATTTTCGATGCACATTGGTTCATACGTAGAATTTAGCAGTACTAAATGTCGTAGTTATTTAGTGTGTATGTTGCAACTTGCAAGAAATCGTTGCACTTTCTATGTTAATTTATGAATGATTTGACAGAAATCATTGCACTTTTTATGTCAATTAACGAAAAAATCAAATATGCATGAACCAAGACTTGATTAAACCTTGTTACATTTTATTTGCTACTCAATAAGGATAAGTTGACATAAAATATTCCACAGAAAGTTTACTAATAAACTCATGCCTCATCCATGTCCCCAAATGCTAATAATATAGAAGTATTCTCATTTCAATTACTCCCTCAATGTCTTTATTTTAAAAATAAAAAGAAATTTATTATTTTCTATTTTTCTTCCAATGTTATTCGTATCATTAAATAATTCCTTTCGTTTAATTTGAATTTTAAAAGTGATTCTTAGTTTTGACTTAGAATTATTAAGTCTTGTGAAACAAAATTTATATATTTGAAAACTGCGTAAAAATTATTATCTATAAATAATTTAAAATATATCTAAAAAATCCTGATAAAAACTTGTTTGATTCTTGAAATCTAAACTAACATAAATAAATTGAATTAGGAAAAGTAGTAAGAGTCGAATTTAAAATTTCAAAATATAACTAATTAAATACTCCCTCCGTCCACAATTGTTTGTCAGGGTAAGGTCATGCACATCCGTCAAGGAAAATTTAATACAATGTGTAATTTGATTAATATAACCCTACTATACCAAGAATACCAAAAGTCCACATAACTTTTCAATTGAACTACACTATCATTAAGGGCAGAGTTGAAAAAAATTGACTAATTATTTCTTGATTGTTTAAATTGACAATTAATCTTGGACATCTATTTTTTGTATTCCTGCCAAACAATTGTGGACGGAGGGAGTATTGTCTTTAAGGAAAATACCCAATCAACAAGGACATGTGCTAACTAAAAATGAATTGGAGTGAATAATTATTTAACTTTGTCAGAAGAAGCAACATGCTTTTAATTCGTGTTTAGTTGTATTACAGCGCAGTTGAAGCAAAATCAACAAACTTCTTTCACATCATCCATGGCGTCAACGTCAACATCAACGCCGGTGGGTAGTGCGGCGGTGCCGCCACCTCCGCCCAAGGAATCTTTTCTCCGCCGTAACAAGTTCATTTTTCCTATGTTCTTGGCTGTCAATTTGTCTGTTGGAGGTTCTTCCCTCACTCCTTAACTTGTATTCAATCTCTGCCTATTTGCTTGCTCTTTAACTATCTAGTACCGATTATGACTGCAGTTTTGTAGATCCTTTGTTATAATCTGGATAGATCGGTCAATTGGTGTAGAGGCGTCCACTTTGAACTTCGCATGTAATTACTGTTTAGTTTTAGGTTTTGGGATGATTTGGAGAATAAGTAAGTAATTAATTCTGACGGTTAAATATGTTTTTCAAATGTCAAAGTAAAACTGAATTTAATTTCAGCATAATGGACAAGTAAAAATGAATGAAACGAGTACCAATTTTGTGAGTCACAAAATTTTTGAACTATACATTTGGTTAAAACTGAGGTTAGTTCGTGCTGCTAAATACTATACCTGCTCAACAAATACTAGATCCCTTCTGGTTATAGCTTTAATTTTGTTTTGATTCCACTAATGTGAGGTTCTGTTGAATCTAAAACAAATGGTTATTGAAAATTCAACAGAACCTCACATCAGTTGGTCTCTGAAGTGGAGTAATGCCTACTGTGTTGGTTCATCACTTTATTGGATGAATATATTGAGTTGTTTTGGAGATAGTAGCTCGTATAAGGAAAATGATATTGTAAGCTTTGTATAATGCTCAACAAGTCAAGTATACAGTTTTACGATTTCTTTGATCGTAGCTCTTATTTAGGAAAAAAAGACAAGAAATATATTAAGATGATTGTAATAGATACTACACTTGCTCGTAGCTGATAGGGGCTGAAAAAGGTATGGAGGAATGATAAGAAAAGTTAGAACAAGAGTACACTTCTCAAATTATAACTCAAAAAAGGTTTGGTTTTCTCTTGTATACGGTGGTTCAAATATCCATTCACTGGTCACTGTCGAATTTGACAGTGCAAAATAGTTTGGAATGAAAACGATGCACTACGAGGCCAAAAAACACTTGAGAAAAGAGAGAGATGGGAGAAAGTTCAATAAAATGCAAACCAAGAGAACTTGATCATTTTTTCACCCCTTGAATTTTGTAATATAAATGTCTTCTCCTAGCTAATTTCTCCATAGGTTTTTTCCTTCTAAATATGGGATGAGGCTAGTCCTTATTTGAATGTAGAGTATTAAATATTTTTAGTAGATGCATTGTATTATTTTTTTGATAACCGAGAAATCTGTCTGTGACCCGCCCTTTGGACCAATCACAGCCTTGCCCGCCCCTCTACCCTTCTCCACTTAAATACCAGGCTTCGCTTTGCATGGTGTGGGGCTTGAACCTGCGACCTAAGCCACAAATCCTCCACCTTTTGCCACTTGAGCTAGGCCTTGGGGGCAGATGCATTGTATTATAGTGCATGAGTTTTCCGATTAATGACAAAAACTCGATCCCAGTACTCTGATACCATGTTAAAGTGTGTGACCATCTCATCTAAAAGCCTAAGCTATTAGAGAGAGCATATTTTTATTGACTTAATTATATTTTCAACAGAACTTAAATGGGGTTCTCGCGGCACTGACAATGTTTTGACATGTAAAGTTTGCTGCGTTTTGGTTGTTTGCGGTGTCCGTAGTGTTGCTTGCTCTAAAATTTGATTGTTGTCTGATAGTTGCATAAATAAATACTCTGATAGAATTGACATTTATATAAACTAGTGAGTCCACTCTCTAGTCTGTATTTTTGATTCCTCCGGCCTAGTTTACACTTCACTTCCCATTACTGAAAGAAAAATTGAGGAAGTCTGGTGAAATCTTGCGATTCAGTTTTGTATGGTCTAGCAAAATGAGAAAGTCTGAGCTTTGATTGATAATTTCTCTAAGCAAAGCCAAATTCTACTTTAAAAAGAAGAAAGAATGGAATCTTGTATGCACTTTTACTTCATGGTGCATTTCACTTGGTGATTCTATTCAAGTTGGAAATGTACATAACTGGATAGCCTTCTATTGAGATCTTATCTAGTGACTTATAGTCCTTGTGCACCATATGTCTTAATCAGTTGATCTATATTTCTTGTATCTAAACATATTCAGTTTCGATATAAAGAAATCATAATATGTTTAACTCATACTCCAAGTGGTGGACAGTTTTTATTCTGTATTTTGCTTTACTGCATGTGGATTTATTGTTCTTTCACTACATTTCTTTAGCAAAAACATGTGCTGTTAAGAGATGATTCTAACGGAGAAGTAGTGAGCACTTATTATGTACATGTAATGAGCATAGAGAGATGTCTGATTCTGATGAGTGAAGATAATTCAACTTGTACTCTTTCGTTACTCTTGCATTCTCTACTCATTTGGAGTTGTGCTTCTATGTCTTTCCAATTCTCATTCAATAACTCATCTTGCTTTTACATTCATCATACATCGACTTATGCTTTTCTGTGTAATTTATGTAGCTTATATTTTCATGAACAAAAAGAAAGATGTGGGAACTGAGGCAGGAGAAGTGTCAGATGTTCCTAGCAGTTCAGTTTCATCAACAACTGCTATTACTGTAGTTGCTGAGAAGCAAGCAACTGTTCCAGCTCTTGTGCAGCCTGCTATTGTTCATGAACCAATACCAGAAGATCAACAACGAGAACTAATGAAGTGGATATTGGAAGAGAAGAGAAAACTTAAACCAAAAGATCCTGAGGAGAAAAAGCGCATTGATGAGGAGAAAGCTATGCTCAAGCAGTTTATTCGAGCCAAGTCCATTCCAAGTTTGTAACGGAGACCCTTCACAACTTTGATACTACTAGCTTGGAGATGTACAAAGGTTGGATTTTCCCTTTTCACTGCAAATATGGCACTGAAGAATCAAATTGCTTGAACAATGAATGTATATTGGATCTTTATCTGAATTGTTGACTTTTACAAGAAATTTGTAAATAGAGTGCTTTTCTCATAAAATGCAGCAGTGAAACTTGTAGTAATGCAAGTTTGGTGTATCAAAACAATCATAGACGAGTGAGGATTGTTCTAGTGGTAGAACCCCTACACTTTTAACCACAAGGTTTGGTTCGAGTCACTAAGGAAGAAAAAAGTAGCAACCACTGTTGGCCCTCGTAGAGTGTAGTGCTAACCTAACTCGGACAATACTCATGCCTATGGAGGGGACTAAGTGGAAGCGAGAACATCTTAAGAGTAACACAAACATTAGTGAGAATCCAATGCCTCAAGAATCGACGTTTCCTTCCTTGAGATAAGCACAAGTCGATTGGGTACCAATACAAAAAAAACATACTATTATGACTCACTTGTGCACAAATAATGGAAAGATATATGGCTTTTGATCAGAACTCCCTGGCTTGAACTGCTGATATGAATATATATCTTTGATCACAAGAGTCAGTACAAAGTGATTTACAGATGATTTGAAAATGCAGTCCTGTGACTACTATTCCTATCCCAAATAATAGAAGGGTTCCTTTTATCAAACGAGAGCTTTGGACTTAGCCCCTCCAATTCGTCATTTCGTATAGAACCACTGTACCTTTCATACTGCATGAGGTGATTAGACAAAATCCTTCCACTTTGGCTTCCCACATCATACCTAGGTGTTGTAGACATTTTACCAGAATCCATCATCAGGTCACCTTCAAGAATTCGAAGTACCTGAGATAAAACCAAAATTACATGAGAATCCAGCCCTATTCATGACTAAATTGCAAGAATCATAATCAAGATTGTAAAAAGTCTATGCAAAAGGAAACACATACCTGAGACATTCGAGGCCTAGTCTGAGGATCCTGCCTTATGCACAAAGATGCAGCATGCACCATGCAATACACCTCGTGCTCCTTGTAGCTGCTTCCTATCCGGGCATCTATTAACTCATCGATTGCACATTCTTCCAACAATGGACGTGCCTGAAAATGAATTCATGACAAATTCATTGATATGTTAAAGGGGGAAATGGAAGGAACTCCTGCATATCTGTATAACTAACTGCTCCCTATAATTTCAGAACTAAAAACAGATGTAAAATATGATGTTGAAGTATGTATACCCATTCTGTGAGACACTGCTGGCCTTTAGGCCTGTTAAGATCCACTGCTTTACGACCAGTTACAAGCTCTACGAGCACCACACCAAACGAGTAAACATCAGCTTTCTCAGTAATTTGGCCGCTTTGAGTATACTCAGGAGCCAAGTACCTAAATACAGAAAATTAGCTTATTAGTTCTGCAATGGCATATCAAAAGTAAAATACAAACAACTTTCCAAGGCCTAACCCAAATGTTCCAAGTACTCTCGTTTCAACACATGTATCACCATCCGGTTGCCATCTAGCCAAACCAAAGTCTCCGACCTACAAAACGAAGGTGAAGCAAGATTAGTACAGTTCGAAGTACTGCTTAAAGCACAATAAATTCATGATGTTAACTTGTTCACAAAGGTGATCTCCTTTTGTTGTTTTCGTCTTCCAATCAGTTGCTTGAAAAGCTATGGAGAAACACTAGGAATCTGTTTGATTTGTTATATATACTACGCCGACAAGAAAAATCAATTGAGCTTAGACAGATTAGAATAATTGATGTGACCATGTATATTAGTGATACACCTAAAAGAAATGTCATATTTCCATTTAACTGCTTATCTATCTCTCCGTCTTGTCAATGGTAATTGGACAGGTAGATCCATGTAAGAGAACTTTGACAAGTCATTAGCTATCAAGAATAGATACACAGGGAAATACGAGACACTGGTGCAGACTCTTTTTATGCTCCAAAGGAGACTTGGCTAGAAGTAACATTTATCTTGAATAACGTTCTTATTAGTAAGAGATTGTCCATACTAGTGGTTCAAAGTCATGAGTGATGAGAATGTTGTTTGGTCTCATGTCCCGATGGACAATGCAGCCCACTCTGCACTCTTCATGAAGATATCGCAAACCTCGTGCAGCTCCAACAGCTATCTTTTGACGTGCAGACCACTCCAAAGGTTCCTTATTGCGTCCTGTAAATACAGAACATGATGGTAAGTAATACAAAGGCAGAAAGACTAATCTTAGACACCACAAAAACCCTCTTTATATCACCATTATTGTAACAGTTCATGCAAAGTAACCCAGACAACCTAAAAGAAGCCCATTTATTGATTGAAGCAATAATCAGCACATTCATCAGTCTTTAAAGGACATAAACAAACATGAGTACACATACCATATAGATGAGAATCTAAAGAACCATTGCATATATATTCATACACTAGCAATCTTCTCCTGTCTTCAATGCAGAATCCTATCAACATGACAACATTTCGGTGCTGAGCACAGCTGAGCACTTCAACTTCCGAGCAAAATTCTTGATCCCCTTGAGAACTTGCCAACTTATGTTGCTTGACAGCAACAACTTGACCATCTGGAAGGACTCCTCTGTGAACGGATCCATATCCTCCCTCAGCCAAGAAATTGGCTTGTGAAAATCCTCCTGTTGCAAGCTCCAGCTCTGTATAAGTGAACCACCTGGGAGGTTTCCCAAATACAGGAGCCTTGTGTTGACATATTGAACACAAGGGAGGAGGGCCAAGAGGTGCACTTCTGGTTAATGTACCTGATTCTCTCAAATTTCGATTGTAATCCATATCATCTCTATAGCTCGGGGATCCGGAGCCACCTTCTGTATCAAGCTTAGTAAACTTCTCCAGTAATGAATTGGTTGTAGATGTTTGTGGCCTGTCAAAAGATCTCATCGAGCTAATTTGCTGGCGTTGAGAGAGTTGACAATGTGAACTGACACTGTCCACCACCCACGGTTGGAATCTTGAGCTTGAACAAGATAGATTTTCACTCTCACTCTCTGAACTTGAATCATCTACATCTTGATCTTCCTTTAAGGCCAACAACTCTGCCTTATGCAAATCCCGATTTACTTCAGCGACAAAAAATGGTGAAGTTCCTGGATCAGAACTTGAAACTGATGAAGTACCAGCTTCAGTAACACTGAAAATCTCTGGACTACTTGTTGGTGTTACTAATGGACCTCTAGAAGAAGCCAATGAATAATTCTTTTCTAGTTCTGGTCCACATGATTGAGCTTTCTCAGAAGATAATGAGCCCGAGACATCAGGTTCCTTTTTAGGTGAACCGACTAAATTCAGGCGGAGAACTTTTGGTTGAGATCGTTTCATTACTACGATATTGCAATGCAGCTCTTGCATACAACATTTCTTCTCATGTTTGAGATGTCTGGAACAGTTCAAACAAGAATCAGCAACAGCTTAGAGAAGATATAGAATAAAAGAACATAAACAAGGAATCACACTCTGAAAACTTCTAAAATTACTTGTCCAAAACAACCCAATTAGCTTGACTCTTCTTTGCCTCAGCAGCCACAGCTCCATGCGGTGAACCAGAAACAACTTTAATCTTCAAGTTTATCTGGTGAAGTGAACGAAAAGCACCAAGCGTTTAGTATGTCAGTGTAAAATTACCTAATAACAATCTGCACAAAGAGAGAATTTTGGCATTAACCTTAGTGGGATCGTAAACATCTTGGAGCTGAAGGATCATCTGAGAGTAGGAATCTGTTAAGTCTGACTTTTGCTCACTACTATTTCCGGAATGTGACTTCTGGGGACCATTGGCACAATCTCCAGCAAACATGGGGAAACCCCACATCTTTCTACCTAGCAAATATTTGTGAAAATCACTAAAGTTATGCCCATATAATTAGAACATCCCGTTGCTAGACTTTTTCGTGGAAGCACGAAGCACCGAAACAGCAAAAACTGATAACAAGAAGCACCAGGAATTTACTTGTCAAGGCATAAAAGATTCAGTAGAGATGCATAATGGAGACCCTACAGAAAAGCAGTAAAGAAAAACAATGCAGGACTAGCTTCAATAGACTAATTAGCAGTCAGTGGCTTGAGAAGTAAATCCTCCTTGAAGGACTGACTATCTTTCCCATTCTTATAGGAGCCAAGATCAGCTTAGCTTTAAAATAGCTACAAGTAACAAACTGCCGGATAAATCCACAAGGAATATATTCAGCATCGATAAGAAGACATCAGAGTGTCAATCAGGAAAGAGGAGTAGAATAATCAATAAACCAAGATTTCTGTTCAATTCAGAGAATTTTTGTTTCAATCAGACAACACTCTAAAGTACCTAATCTTTCTTTTTATTTTTTCATAACGGGCATCCGGGCTAGTTTGCACTGTAATAAGTACCTAATCTCAAAGCAAGTAAGAATACCAAATAGCTATATTCTGTATAAACTCCATGATAACAATCAAAAGTTCTCTTTATGTAGGCTCTTTGCTTTCTATAAAGGTAGTTGACATATACTTGAATACTAATACTACATTTTAGTGCTACCACAATGAGATACTGAAAGAAATGTAAACAAGTCAGATGAATGTTATACCAGAGCTTTGTGAAGGAACAACCACAAGAAGTGTAATGTAATCTCCAGGTTGAACAACATGAGTCAAAGCCCACACAAGAGCATTTTTAGGTATCTCTTTTGATGCCTTAACAGCCACCATAACTTTCTCAGCAACATCACCACTACTTTTACCCTCCTGCTTCCCTTTCTTCACCTCCTTACTCATTACCCCAGAATAGTTTTCACACCTTTCTTTAAACTTTCAAGAAACTCAACCCCACAGGACATTCCTGTTTGCTTAACACAACAACAAGATTTTCAAGAACAAAACTTTATATGCATTGTTGTGCTGTCTGACCCACCATATACAACTGAAATTGGCGCTATTCTATAACAGTATATGCTGGTAAAGAAGAGACAACTGATGAGACCCTTTTAAACAACTAATAAGCCTAAGTGAATTACTGAAGAAACTGAAGGTAAAAAGGAAAAAGGAGTAATCTTTGTCTTATATAAGAAAAGTATTTTGTGTTTACATGACAAGAGAGGAGAAATCTATGCAAAAAGATTCCAAATTTAGCAGCAAAAAGACTTCTTTTTTTGGAGATTTGGTTTAATGAATCCAAAAGACTTGACAGAAGCTGAAGCTCAAGTACTCAATCATGGTCTAAAATCATCAAATGCTACAAAAAATGAAAGAATGAACAGTTCTTGCACATGATTTCTGAAAAATATCATTCAGATGACAAGTGACAACTACAGCCCAAAAAGTTACTTCTTTCAAAATTGGTGCAAAATGCCTCAGGTGAAATGAGCTGTTTCCCAGATGACATTAACTACTATTGAATCACTGACCCTTTAAATGTTTTTGTGTTTTTCTTCACAAAAATGGAATGCAAGGAAGTGTGTAATTCAGAATCTAGTTATAGTAAAGAACACAACTTTAAGCAGTTTTTCACATTTACAAAATTCAAGAATCCCAATGAAGTACCTAATGTTCAAATGACACACAAGAGACTTTATGGCTTTCAGTGGCTATGGCTGATTTGGATAAAAAAAAATTGACCCTTTAACTTTCTCAGCAAAAACCCAAAGAAAAAACTGCATCAAATCCCCACACAGTTCAGAGATGAAGGAGGAGGTGCTTTCATTTTATACTTCCCCATTTTAGTTTTATACAATGTTTGGTCTCCGTATACCCAATCCTTCTTAAATTTCATTTATAAAATTATATTGGATATTTTATCGTCATTGTTATTATTTAGAGCTAGAAGCTTCGTCACAAGTAAGCAAGATGAGATCACTCTGGTTGATCTTTCGATTGAGTTAATTAATGTATAAAAGTTAATATATTATACGGTTAAATTTCACTATAAGAGTCATCTTTTGTAATATTATTACATTGTAATAGTCAAATTTTCTTTAAAATCATATGTTTATTTTATATTATAATATATGTTTCTTGTAATAACATTTCAATATAGTAACTTAAAAAATATTCAGACAAACAATATTGGTATAAAGAAGTTTAACCGTATTATAGATGCAGAGAAATTGAATGAAAAAAATGTATATATGTTTAATGAGTCTTCAATGGAGTTTATATACAGTAAATACAGATGAAATAAATAAATTATTCTAAGCTAACTCTAAGAATGTAGAAATAAATAACTAGTAGCTAATACAAAATTAATGCCTAAATTAATTAAAGAAACCTAATCTTAATCAAACGTGTATTATGAGTAATAGCACATGTGTGCATTAAAACAAACAATAATATTGTTTACGTTCCCCTCTAGTTATACAAAGGAGAAAAGAAGTACTTTAATGTGATAAAAAAAAATCTTAAATTTTTTATTATTACAATAAGTATAATTCAATTATTCTATTGATTTTATCCAAAATAGTTATGTAGTACATAGTACATAAATGTGCCCCTTAATTTAACTTCAACTGACATCTATGCTCTTCAACTTTAGGTGTGCACAACACACACTTAAACTTTCCAAAAGTTGAACAAGTAGAGACACGTATCCTATGTGGCGTCGTATGTGGTAGTTTTGTGTCCTACATGTATATGCCACATAGGACACGTATGTCTATTTGTTTAACTTTTGGATAGTTTAAGTGTCTATTTGTGCACATTCAAAGTTAGAGGGCGTAGTCGCCCACTGAGATCAAATTAAAGGGTGCATTTATGTATTATGCCAGTAAAATTTGTCATTTGATACATTATGTACACATAAGGGATGTTAGTTGTGAGTAATAATACATATATCTTTACATAGTGAAAAAATTAATTCATAAAATTATAATTCAGTAAGAATTGAGGGGTTGTGTTATAATTCGTTTTTAGCTTATTTAACCTAAGTAACTTTTGAACGAATCATTATTAACTTGACTCATTTTAATCCGTTCAAATTCAATTCAATCCGCTTATTTGACACCGATGATCGACCCCTACCATCTCTAGTTAGCTTGTTGTTTGCTCTTTGCTTTCACCTCAAAGCATGTTTTTAGGGTTAAATCATACAGTGATTCAAAAAATTGTGTACGGTTGCCTGCTAGGAAAGGGACATTAGAGAGGGAAACAGGCAATCAAATACTTATAAAAAAGATTGAAATTTGAAACTACAACAACTCTATCTAGATGGTCAAGAGGGGGACGCCACAAAGTTTATGAGTTTCTGCATCGATATTGAGCGAATAAATTAAATATATAAATAATTAGATTCAAGATTAAATATTTTATATATATGTTATTTTTTGTATTTTGATTATTGTAATAATTTTTTAGCCGTTACTACTATTTTTTTTCTTTCAACATTAGTATCATTCTCGCACTCCCTTCTTTCAATATGTTATGTAGTGTTTTTATTATATCTTCAAGCTTCTTAATTTTTTGTGTTTTTTGTGTCTAGAATTACTTTGAATTGCTTTTCTTTTCTTTATTTGAATTGAGTGTCTATTGAAAATAATTTATTTACCTCCACAAAGATAAGAAGGGTATAAAGTCTGCATACACACTATCCTCTCGACTCTATTTATGAAATTACACTGTATTTATATAATATCCAATCACCTTTCCAATTACTTATATTAAAAAAATAATAGTAGATACATAATCGATATATGTAGAATCATATATAATATGTATATAATCTATCAGAATTACAAAAAGTAAACAATAAATTTGACGGACAGTTTATGTAAAAATTCATATTAAAAATTAAAATAATGATTCAATAAAAAACACTTTGTTAAATCATGGAATTTCAAATATTTGGAATCTTCTATGTGCAAAGGGGCTCCATATAACAAAAACATTAATATGGAGTAGTTGAGAATCAGACATTTATAGATTTACAGTACTGTATCTTTTTTTAAAAAAAAACTTACTATAGACAATTTGTTTATCTTTGGTTGCTTTTATCAATTTATCTAATATAATTTGATTTGGTATAAAATTTTAAATAATAATAATTTTAAAAAAATTTATATCTTAAATATGAGATTTTATTTGAGTAGTTATAAAAATTTCAAAACTTATAATCATAAATATATGTGATTAATCATAAAAGCTTCTGGATAAATTAAGAAGTTTAAAATGTACAATTCTTTTAAATGGTCGAAGAAAGTTATATCATAGAATTTAAGCAGGCATTCGACCATGAATTCTAAATATATTTTTTATTTGTAATTTATGAAGTTAGAGTTGAAAATTGTGTTTATTTATATTTTTTGCAAGGGAGAAAAAAGAAACACTTTATTTAAAATTGAGAAAACACATAAAAAAACCTCCGAACTTGGTCGGATAATTTACTTTAGCACTTAAAGTACACAGACATTTAAATACCTCCTTTAATATCTTTGAAGTGAATTAAATGCAACCCTAAGGGATGACGTGTCAAAGAGAGTGAGTTCACTCATCTAATAGCTTGTGAAAGAGTTAAAAAAGGAAAAAAAAATTATAATATCATACACATGTCATTTCTTATAGGTCAATATATAATTATATTTTAAATATTATTTTCTTAATATATTAACTTTTATTAAACTATATGAATTTTCCTATTGGCCCATAAAACTTTTTTTTTTTTTCTCTTCATTTTGTTGTCTTCCCCAATAAGTTTCTTCTCCATTGAAACATCCTTTTTTCCTCCATCTTCATCTTCAACTCTATCAACTACTTCAATTTCACTATCTCTTTAGTAATCCACAAAACCCAACAACAACATCTTATTATTGACGTCAATTTCACACCTATAAATTTTATCGATTTTCATTGGAGCTAAAAAAATTTATTGGTTCACCGAAAAAGACGAAGAAAGAAAGAGAAACAGGAGGTGTGGTGGAGCTCATTGAAAAATATGAAGCAGTTAAGAGCTAGAAATGGTAAAGAAGAAGGAAGAAGAAAGAAGTGAAAGGGGTGGGTGGGGCTGGGTATGGGGGTAAATAAAAAGGGGGTGGGGCTAGGTATGGGTATGGGGAATAAAAATGGATCCACATTTTAAATTTTAATTTTAAAAAATGCATTTTGTAATTAATTACTTAGTGTAAATTAATTTTAAGAAGTGTTAAAGAAAAATTTGTGAAAATAGTAAATAATAAAATTATTTAGGCTTAAGTCATCTGCGGCCCCTTAAAATTGTCCGCATAATTCATTTAAACACCTCAATTAAGGCGTGTACCTATTGAACACTTCTATTGTTTAAAATGAGTATCTATTGAACACTTTTCGCTGACATGGCAAAGAGAGTGCAACACACATACATAGGAGCGCGTGAAGGGGCAATTTTTAGCTAATTTTTTTAAAAAAAAATCTCTTTCTTCTTCTTTCTTCTTTAAACATATCACATTTTTTCAACACCACCCATTTTCGGCGACATCGCCCCTATCGCCATCCACCCTTCTCTTCTCTCATTTCATTAGCCATCTCTTCCTTCCCCTTACCATCATCGTTTTCATCTTAAACACTGTAAAAATCAATGATTTTTAATATAGTATTTTTGCCATTTTTTACCTTCTTCTTCTTTCTTAACTTTACCACAATTTATCATCATATATTAAAATCGATTATGCAGATATCTAGTTAGATCTTTGAATCAAATTTAAGAACTGTAATTTCTGGTGAAATCAACAAGGTTCGTTCCCGACATATTTCAGATAACGCCATTTTTTTTAACAATAAATAATCACATCAATTAATTAAAATTGATAGTTAAAAGAAATGAAGAGTTCTTCAAATCCAGAAAATATCAGTTATGAAATTCAGAAAAATATTTTAGATAACACCATTTTTTTTGGTCATGGTGATAGAAATTCATAATTATACGGTGAAACATTATTCATACTCTTGTACCAAAATCGGATGAAGAGAAGAAAATTATAGTTTAAAAAATAGATTGAGGGAGGGATCGTGTGTGGGGATGTTAGTTTGGCCGTTTGGATCTAACCGGAGAGAAAAAGAAGTGGTTGCCATGGGTGGGTTTTTTAGAATATTCTTTATAAATTTTTTTTAGTTAATTAAATAGACTAAAATGGAGTGGTTGTCATGGATGACTTAAGCCAATTATTTAATAACGTGGTGTTGACATGACCATGTCGTGACACTTACATGGCTATGATGTGACAAGTGAAAGTGGTATAATAATACCATGGTGATTTTTAATTCACTTCAAAGATATTAAAGGAGGTATTTAAACGCCCGTATAGTTTAAGTACTAAAGAAAGTTATCCGACCAAATTCAAGAGTTTTTTTTTTTTATGTATTTTCTCTTTAAAATTTATGAAGATGAAATTGCAAAACAGATTTGAAACATTTTTTCAAATTTGAAATCCAACACTAATTGAATTTAAAAATTGGTTTTAAGTCTTACGGAAAACGGTCATAGCCTTTATATATTCTTAGAAATGTAATATTTATTCTCGTCATATCTTTTTGACATAGTTATCCTTATCATGTTACTTTGAGCCTCAGTTAACTCCCATGTTTTCCCCTTTATTATTTTTTATACATAACGTTTACATGAATATATTTATGTAGTCACTACTCGTCATATGTATCCTAATTTCTTAAATGAAAATATCTCAATTAACTCTTTTTGTTCATTGATTGTCAGGTGTTCGATATTTATATTGAAATTCAATTAGATATGAATTTATGTTAAAAAAATTAATATTAGAGAAAAAATGTTTCCTAATAAAATAAGACTTCATATCTAGGAAGATTCAAAACCAAACTCTTTTATAAAAAATAAAAAATTATTTATCACTCTATCACGACACTTGTAGTTGACACGAAGATTTTAGCTGCTGCTATTTGTTGGTATTTTGAGTGAATAGTATTGCAGCAGTAAGCTTTGTCTTTCTCACATTTATTATTTCTGTCAAGCCTTTGTGACTCATAAATTTTAGTAATGATGAAAATCACAGTCACGTTCCTTAAATTTCACAAGTGAACAAGACATTAATTCAGCAAATCAATGCAAAATTCAAATTTTGGAGGGAAATTGAAGAGATAAAATTTATTTCAAATTAACAGAAAACTAATATAGTAAATTAATTATGTCGAATATTATAATGTAAAAATTGTTAATTTGTCGTCCTCTAATCAAACACTTACTATTTTAAATATAGTTTTATGAATCTATTTTTCTTCCCTGGCCTCAAGTACTAAATTTGTCTGAAATATGTTGATAGAATAATTATACATTGATAATAGCTATCATTTTTACATCTATACAACATATAATTTTTTCACCGAAGGATGTATACTGGACTATCTTTCGCTTAAGATGACTTTATCAATTAAGGTTGCGTATTGGTCTGTTTGTTTTTGAAGTTAATTGATTATCGGTTTATAGGCATCGTTATAAAATTATTAAGATTTTGACTTATCGGTTATTGGTTTAACCATTAAGATTTTACACAAAAAAATATGATTGAAAATCACTTAGAAACACGATGACAAACTAAATAAATCATGCACATAAGTATTGATAGATTGCATCTTGCTCAAAAGCAATACTAACAAGATGCTCAAAAGCAATACTAACACATTGTAGAATAACCAAAAGTTTGAGATTGTCAGAAATAAAAATATGATACTAAATCCTAAGTCAAGGACATTATATACCAAATAAAATAAATATAATTTATTAATGTACTATTGGGTTAACGGTTAATCCGTTAAGAAAAAACCTCAAACCGTTAAGAATCGATAACCAGATAATAAAAGAAAATCAAAACGTTCATTATCGATAAATCATTAAAAAAAATTTAATTCGAGTTATCAGTTTCGATTCAATTTTGAACAACCGTATCGCCGATAATTATAAATATTTGAATGAAGGTTCTAGAATCTAGACTAAACTAGTGTAGAATATGTGACCATATTATGTAGTTGTGCCACACTTTTGTGTGGGCTTCAAATCTGCATTTGTATGTATAGTATAGGCCCAAATTTTTCTGTTGTCTAAAACAGTCTATTTCATTTTGCACTTCAACCCATCCATTCTGCTTCCATCTTCTCCAACATATGTAAACTATCTTGTTTTTATTTTTATACCATTTTACTCCATCTGTCCCTAATTATTTGTCCATTTTTTCTTTTCTAGTTGTCTCTAATTATTTGTCCATTTTGACAAATCAAGAAAGGACAAATTCTTTTTCTCTATTATACCCTCAATTTATTATTTTGAAAAATGTAAAACTTTTTGAAAATCTTAAGTTTTTAATTCATCAATTTCATAATTAATATGGGTAAAATGGTAAACTCACTATATCAATTATTGTTTTCTTAATAGATGTGTCAATTTAAAAGTGGACAAGTAATTAGAGACAAAAGGGAGTAGTTTTTTCTTTTGTAAGTGTATTAATTTGGTTATGAAACAAGTAAATTTTAGGTTGCTTTGAACAAATTGTTTTCGTTTTGTTATAATTTCAAAGAAATAACTATTGGCCAAAGTGGATAGACATTTGATTTCGGGATCACCATTTAAGTCGTATTCGTAATGTGACTGAAGTTTACGCATACCATATAATCAAATTTAGGTGTTAAAAAACGAAAAATCTTTTCTACTACACATAACACATACATTATCTATTTCCTCCGTACCCTTTCAACTGACTCATACAACCATCACTTTTAAATAGTAATTCAAAATAGATTCGAAGTTTTACCTTCTTTCACTTTAACAATTCCTTGGAGAGAATTTTATAAAGTCTCTCAAGCTTCCTTTGAGGTGTTTGCATCAACCATCTTCTCAAACACAACTTCATCCAAATATTAGTGGACGAAAATGAGGACATGTTGATCCTTCTTTTTTAAATCATTCTCAAGATATCTTTTTTATTTTGAGTAAGAATTTCCTCTATAAATATTCATATATTTTTAGAGCCAAGAACGACTTTCATTTGGGTCGACACTATTTTTCATAATTTTCTTTTGTAAAATAGGGGTACTAAAATGACAATGGATCATTGTTTGGCATGGATTTGATATTATATTGTTGAAAAATGGTAAAAATATCTATAATAAATAACAAAAATAAGAAAGTAGAAAGACACCAAAATTTTCAAGTGTGAAAAACATAATACTTAAATTGAACAGTACTATATCATTATAGTGAATATTTTATCACGTGATAACCACAAAAGAAGACTACAAACTTAAAATAAATAATACTCTTAGTTCATACACCTTACCATAATACTACTTGCTTTTTTATTTTTTCCACAATTTTTTTTCTTACACTCTTTGTGGATTACTCTCTTTACTCACTATCGCCCTTCACTTTTTTCTTGGTGTGTTTTTCTTCTTGTTGTGACTTGACAAAGTTTGCCTTAATATACTTGACTTTAGTAGCTTGATATTTTTTTCAAGTTCACGTTCGTAAAACTTGACATAATACATAAATATGAAAAAATGGGTGGATCTCACATCAATGGCTAAAAATCATACTTGGACTTTGTATAGTATAAGTCATTGTCCAGATTAGTTTATTGTACTTGTTTTGCACGTATATATTATGTTAAGTAACATAAGAAATAATTACACGTGCAACCCTTAAAGTTACTTAAAGGCCCTAGAGGGCTTCCATGAGGCCACAAAGCCCTTTCGACCCCCAAAAGCAATTTTCCCAAGAGCAAAGTGCCAACAATTTTCAAAATATTCCACAATCAAATTCAGTTATGACTCATCATGTGTTATCTATTATGGATGATAGGTCATCAATGGTTCTACCTCTTCATAGATTTCTAGATAATTTCATCTTGGATTTGGGAGAAATCAATTAGTGAAATTTTAAAAAAAATCTGGTTTGTATAAGTTGTTTGATATAAATCAACTGACAAAGTTTGATGAAATTTTGATTTGTATAATAGTGTATAAATTTATATATTATTGTATATAAGTGTATAAATATGTCTTATAAATTTTGTATAATATTGTATATTGAGTGTATAATATTATATATCAATTTTTAAAAATATTTTTATAAGAAAAATTATGAGAGTTTTGTAAATTATTGTATACCGGATTGTATTTTTGGTTAAAGATTTGTAAATGTAAATTTTGGGTTGAAAAATTATGAAAGTGTTTGGATATCTTTTAGTCCATAACGTTCAAAAAGTGTCCATTTTGAAGCCATACTCAAGTAGAGGAATTGAAGGAAGGAGGGAGAGAGATCTAGATGTGTATTTTATTAAAAATACCAACCTCTTGACGTTATTTATTTTGTAAAATAAAAACCAAACCAATTTTGACCAAAAGATTAACTTCCTTAGTCGATTTATTAAAGTAAATCAAGTTTATTTTTAAATTTTAAACCCAAAAAATCGACGTATTCTTAATTAAATGCCAATTTTTTGAGGCCGGTAATAATATTTTTCTTCATTTTTAATGCTTGAAAAATAAGTTAACATTTTTTTAATTTTTCAAATCAAATACCAACCTATTTATAATGAAAATGCTTGATTAAAGTGACTGAGGAAATCGTACCCTCAGTCAAGAGACAACAACTAGCTTAACAAGTCATTTTCTACATGATTGTAATCAAATTAAATATAAGATTGAAATAATGAAAATTATGAAACATGTCAAACAAATAGAATAAAATAATGAATTGGATATTAATGACCCTATATATGTGTGATTGCCATCACAATTTAACCCAATGATTTTGTTGCCTATATGTGAGTTTGCCATCACAATTTAACACTATGAGTATGATTTTGATGTTCACATGCAAAGGTACTTAATTAGGAATCCAACAAAAAGAAAAGGTCAAAAGTGTATTTGTGCAAGTCAAAAAATTGTTCAAAGAATCTCACGGTATGAATGATTTTGTAGGATACTTATAAAAAAAGATAATTTTATATTTTTTTAAAAGAGTTTTTTTCTTTTTATACATAAAAAAAAATTAAAAAAATTCTTCTATTTATTTTATAACTGACTAGAAATTTTAACTCCTCATATTAACCACATAAAAAAAAAACTCCTCATATTAAATCTGCTAAATAAAAAAGATAGTAAATGAATTGAACTATAGACCTTAAAAAAATTGTTGAGGGCGATTGTTTGTACATTGATTTTAGGGAAAATTACGCAGTTAAGCAAACTTATACTATTTAATTACTCATCATAGCTATAGTTTGTTATAATTACCACTCGCGACTAACATTAATCATTAATTACGTGATGACTTCGAGTTTGTATAATTAGTCACGTTTGTATAATTTGCCACATTTGTATAATTCGCAACGAACAATTCTTCTGATTTGTATTTGTATACGATGGTTGTATTTGTATATGATGATGATTTCCTTTGATTTTTCAGTTTTGTCACCATATACAGTCAATCTTTTTGTGTATAACTTTTTAAGGTTTGTATAAACGTGTAGTTTTCGGATTTTGTATAATATAATTTATATAATGTAATTTGTATGATATGTTTTGTATAATTGTTTAAAGTTCATATGTTTATGTCTGTATCAATTTATTTTTCGAGTTTTATCATATGTAAATAAATCTAGACTTTATATTACTCAATTATACAAAAACACGTGAATTATACAAACGTACCTGCGAATTATACAAACGAGATGCGAATTATACAAACATACCTACGAATTATACAAACGAGATGTGAATTATACAAATTATTGCCCTCTCTCGCTCGCCTCTCTCCTCCCTCTCCCAATCTCGCTCGCCTCTATCCTCCCTCTCTCAATCTCGCTCGCTAGATATATAAATAACTATGTATAATATACAATTATCTAACCGATATACATATACAATTTACCTCTCCCACTCTCTGCCCTCTCTCGCTCGCCTCTCTCCTCCCTCTCCCAATCTTGCCTCGCCACTCTCCTCCTTATAACATGTAGCTACGAATTGTAATTAGCAAATTATAGCTATGAAGAGTAATTAGGCTATTTTTAAATGTCTATATGTGAAAGTTCCCGGTGATTTTATCATTTGAATTTTACTTGCATTAATATTCAGAATTTTTTTGTCACGTTAAAATAATAGTTCAGGGAAACAAGTAGGGCTGGACATTTGGTAATTCGGTTCGATTTTGATTTTTTTTTCAGTTTGTTCGATTTTCGGTTCTTGTACCACGTGTACCAAACACCAAATCGAAATAATTCGATTCGGTTCGATTTTTATTATTTCAGTTCGGTTTATGTTATTTCGATTCAGTTTTTGTTAGTTTGGTTTTTTATTTTTGGCTTTGTGGAAAGGTCGGCTGCTGTGTGAATACTGAAAAGTGGTCGCTGGCTCGCTGCTGCGTGCTGCTGCTGGTCGACGCAGACTGGCGGCTGCTGCGTTGAAGCCGGTCGTCGGAAGTGGAAAGTGGGAAAGTGTTGCTGCTGTGTGTGGTTGTGTGCTGCTGCTACGGTTAGAAAAGTGTAAAGAAATTTAAAAAAGTAGAAAAGTTTGAAAAGGAAAAAGGTTTTGAGTCTTGTCAGGTGTACTCTTTGACCTAATTTTGCTTTTAAATTTAAATTATAATATTTATTAGAGAAAATGGTCTAAACCCCTCCCAACCTATACCCGAAATCTCAACTACACACTCCAACTTTACGGGTGTCCTATTACCCCCTGAACTGTTTAAAACTGTAATAATTACACCCCTAAAAAGCCATAACCAGATCTGTGTTGGCCTGTAAACTTCACGCGTTTTACAGGTGAAAATTCAATTAATTTTTTTCTATCTTTTTATAATTTCTTTCCACTTTTTCCTATACTCTCCCAATTTCTTCAAATCTCTAAGGTAACTTCTTCCTCCAATTCTTTCAAATTCCTATGAAATTGTGAGGAACAAAGATGAAGATTGATAGCGGGAGCTTGTCAAATGATATTCGAGTTTTGCTTGTCGGAGAACATTGATAAATAATCTAAAAGGATCTGTGCATATCGCTGCTACGTTGAAGTTTTGCTTGCTTCGCCGGAGCTCGCTGATTGGAGCAGTGCAGCCGCAAGGTTTTGTTGTTGTTGTTGTAGTCGACCTTGTTGTGAGAATAGAGGTAGGTCTTCATGGTGGTTGTCTCGGAATGAGAGAGAGATAAGAGGAGAGGGGAAGAGGAGAACAAGGTTTTGTTGGTGGTTTAGGTTTCACCGGAGGCGGCAACAACGGTGGCTGATGGTCAAGCAGCAAAAGAGGGAGAACAAACGAAAGCACTAGCTATGCCATTAATGGAGGTCAATTGAGATTGAATCCTTTCATTGATTAATTGAAATTTGAGATTGATAATTAAAGGATCTACAATAAAAAGGAAAACACTTTCTCATTAGGGAGTTCAATTGAATTTGATGTAAACCCAATTTAATTTTTTTCAAATCTGATCCAGATTTCATTTTTGGATGATTGAAAAACATGTCATTTATCTTTAATTGAATTGATTGTTTTTTCTAAGTTTTTTACTATGAGAGTTTATAAGTTTGTGTGAAATCAACAATGGTGAATCCGGTATGAGAATTTGGTCTTTGTTGCTATGGAGTTTTTGTCAAAATTCACCTTCTAACGCGCATAGAGGAGGTGAGAACACCTTCTATGACAGGTCAACACTTAAGTGTGTAGAAAATAGAGAAATATAAAGTTCAGGGGGGGTAATAGGACACCCTTAAAGTTGGAGTGTGTAGTTGAGATTTCGGGTATAGGTTTGGGGGGTTTTAGACCATTTTCTCTATTTATTATTTAATATTAATAATTAATATAATATTAATATATATTATAATATAATATATTTCGGTAAACCGAAATATCGAATAATACAAAAATTATATACAGAAAATCGAACCAAAATACCAAAAAATACAAAAATATGTATCGAATACCGAATTGAAAATCGAAATATCAAAACCGAAATAATTTGATTCGGTTCGATATTTCGGTTATCCGGTGTTTTTGCCCAGCCCTAGAAACAAGTGCTAAGTCCGGGCACAACATCAAAATAGAAGAATACACTCCATAATAATTTTAAATAATAATAATAATTTGTCTCTTTTTTTCCCACTCACAATTCTTTTATGATGGTTGTGTGTGGAGCAATTTTTCAGTTTCTTTTCTATTCACCAAAAATTATATTATAATAACATTATCCTTATTCTATCAGTTTCAATAAGTTAGTATCAACTAAATTTAAATAATCAAATTGCATCGTAATATAATGAAGTATATAATAGTTTTGTTCCTTCCTCCTTTTGAATTTTTTGAAGCATCAATTCAATAACATTATAATTATTCAGTTTCAAATAAGTTAGTATTACATAAGGATCAATTTTATGTTAATATTCCATATTAAGCGCAACAGACACATATATTATGTATCACAATTAATGTATCCGGACAACCAATTATGTATCTGGATGACTGATATTTTAAGGGATTTTTGTAAAATAGAAAATAGTGGGGATATGATGTAATTTAGGTCATACACTATGAGATTTATGTAAGTTATACTTATTTTATTGAAGCTCTATAGCTATAGTTTGTTAATTATACGATTTGTAGCTATATGTTAGAGGGAGGAGAGAGGCGAGTGATAGCGGGTAGAGAGTGGAGAAAGGTGAATTGTATTTTTATATCTATCGAATTGTATATGTATATATGTCAGATAAATTGTATACATATGTAACTGGTATACATATGCATTTGTATATCTAGCAAGCGAGATTGGGAGAGGGAGGAGAGAGGGCAGAGAGTGAAGAGAGGTGAATTGTATTTGTTTATCTGTCATATAGTCATATATGTACAATTTATATTTATATAATTTGTATTTGTATATATTTAAGAGAAGAGAGAGGCACACATAATTATAGTTAAAAAGACGTTGTGAATGATAATTAATTCAAACTATAACTATGTTAGCTAGTTAAATAGTATATGTTTGCTTACCTGCATAATTTCCCCTATTTTATTTCATAATGATATTAAAATGATGAAGTTAGCTATTCTATATAAAATATGAAACAATTTATTCTATGAGATATCGTAATCTATTAAATAGACTCTCTATCAAACCACCTAATAACAATAATCAAACAAACAGTAAGATTACAAAAGACATGTTGTTTTCTAGTCATGAAGCACTAACACTTGATTGTACTCTAGTGGACTTCATGTGCTCATCTCAAGAGTTGTTACGATCGACAACATCAACTTTATAAATTTCATGTTAGAAAATAAAATAAAATTACTGTCTAAATTAATATCGCCTGAATTTAAATAATTAAATCATGTATCGGATCGATTTAGAAAGAAGAACGAAAAAAGTCAAGCAAAAGATAAATTAACAAAAGGAGGATACACGGGATATGTGAGAAAGTACAAGTTTTGAAGATAGTTATTTATAATTTTACACTTCGTTGTTCGAATGAACTCACACTTGTGTAGAAGGAGGATATAGTAAATTGAGCTACGTTTCAATTGCTCAAAAACTACAAAACAATTGGAAAGTTAAATTCATGGTTATCTTTGAGGTAAGGGTAATATAATGTACACATACTCTTTATCCTTCACAAATTTCACTTTGTAAAACTGTACTAATATATATATATATATTTAATACTTCATTCTAGAAATCAATTAAATACTATATCCTCTATAACTATTATAAGTCACCTTTTTATACGTTTCAAAAAATCTATGGTGCTTAATTTTGACATATCACTTGCCATTACTCAATAATTTCACGTCCAAAACAAAAATAAGGTATTGTGTAAAAGTTTTGACCACCCATATTTTTTTTTGAAAAAAATACTACTACCGTAACGAAAGGACAAAAAAAAAAGATACAAGGATGATGTATAAGAACAAATAGGTAGGACAAGGGAATTAGTTGGTTGGGGGTAAGAAAAACTATCTCAAGGGAATTAGTTGGTGGAGGTAAGAAAAACTATTTCACAATAAAATGAAAGATTATGAGATGTCGTAGTCGAATAGACTCTACCCCATAGAATCTCAATCCAAGCACTTCAAAATAATCGAACAACTTATATTTATGATTAGAAAAAAATATGTTAGAAACAATCCGTAAGTATGAAATTGTTGTTAAGAATATTTAAAATTTAATATATAAATATGAAAAAAAAAGTTTGATCTATTTATTTTTTATAAACATAATATAATTTTTTAATAAATGATGTTCAACTGATCATCTTTGATTATCTATAACTACGCCACTGAAACTTGATTGGAACTTAATTATTTGGACTTCATGTGTAGCCAAGAGTTGTTACTATCGAGAGCAATAACTTTGTCAATTTCATATCAGAATATATATATAGTTCTTATTATTTTCTGAACCCATTTTTTTTGTAATTTGGTGCACTTTTTTGACTTACGTGACATCTAAATATCTCTCACGTGCCTTAATTGTGTGGAGTCGCTGAATGAGCCACATAAGTCAAAAGGTGGACAAAATTACAAAAAAAAAGAAATGAGTTTGGGGGGGGGGGGGGTAATGTGATCTTAGTTTATTTAAGGTGTGTTCTGAGATTTCAGTCATAGTCTAGGGGGGTACTTGTGTCTTATCGCATTTTAAGAGTGACTAACTTTGAGTAGTAATGATAAAAAAATTTGCATCCACTATTCATAGGAAGTTATACTTTATCATAATTTCTTACTTAATTTTCTCATTAAATAATATTCACATTATCTTTAAAAATAGTGTGTACATGGTTTGTTAGTCACGTGCAACGCACATGCGTCAAAACTAGTATATATATATGTTAAATTAGGTCTTGGGCCTAGCTCAAAGGGAGAAGGATTGCCCAAGCCTTATAAAGAGTCCACCCATCTCATTAACCACCAATGTGAGACTTTTGTCATTCTTTAACACCCCACCTCACGCCCAATGCTTAGCATATGGTGTGTGGACAATTTGATTTTGGGGGCCCCAACATTGGATGAGACAGGCCCTGCACTGATACCATGTTAAATTAGGTTTTGGGCCTAACTCACACCCCAAAAGCTAGCTCAAAGGGAGGAGGATTGCCCAAACTTTATAAGGAGTACACCCATCTCATTAACCACTAATATATAATGTTGTTTCAAAACTTAATGTACATAATTGGATTCAATATTCTCGAGATGAAATATGAATGTATATACGAAAATTTACTAAAATTTGAATAAAAATTAAATTCTAAACTTATATTCAAAAGCATAATAATTTTTTGGTGATAAAAATATAAAAATCAAATTCATTAAATTTAAATTTGAAATCCGCTTATAAATTAAAATGTTGACTGATAGCACTTTGGAATTCATTGTGCATAAAAATATAAAAATCAAATTCATTAAATTTAAATTTGAAATCCGCTTATAAATTAAAATGTTGACTGATAGCACTTTGGAATTCATTGTGCATAAAAATATAAAAATCAAATTCATTAAATTTAAATTTGAAATCCGCTTATAAATTAAAATGTTGACTGATAGCACTTTGGAATTCATTGTGCATCTACTGCCAAGAGTTGTTACGTGAGCCATGACTTATAGCACTTGGAATTTCCGTATTATTCTCCGTCATATTTCTTGTAAAATGTCTTGAAATGTTTTATTTCAATCGAGGGTCCATGGAAAACATCTTCTTTATCTCTTATAAGATAAAGATAAGATTTGTAAGAAAAAAATACTAAAGACCAATAATTTATGACTGATTAAATTTTTTATTATCCGGCTTGATCAATAAAATAAGAATAAGAATATATAGAAGTAAAAAAAAACACAAGGAAGAACAAAAATAATGAGAAGATTGTGTACCCTTCGTATTTTCAGATCTTGAGATGACATATCTTATTTTTCCATAAAAGAGTTCACTTAAGGGGTAAAAAATAATTATGAATACTAATATGAAAAAGCTATTTTGTCATCCGAAAAATTATTAAAAAATATTCAAGTATTATAACGGGTCTGAATTTACTAATATGGGACAACTATTTTTAGTATGAGACGGTAAAAATATGATTGATCATCTTTAGTATGAGACGGAAAAAATATTTCACTTACATTATTAAAGTTGTGGTTTCTATTAAAGCTTCATTTTCTAGCTTTGTTAATATTCGTACAAGATAATAGGAAATGGTAACATGAATCAAAGGCGGATTTAGATAAAATTATTCTTTTATGTATATATAAAAATTGTGCGACTCCGCTACCAACAACTACACATCAAGCAAATAGCCGTGCTCTATTTGATTTCTACAACCTCCCTTTATTTTATTATTTTCCAAGAAATACTCCTTTGTTATGATATGACAAACAAAAGAAAATAAAAAAAATTTGATTGAAAATGAAGTTTAAACTTTAACGAGGCTATGTTCATTTCACTAATTTTGATAAAAATAAAATATTAAAAAAATATACAAGAGAGAAAGTATGTCACATATTGTTGTCTGATAACTATTCATTCCAGCTTCAACATGTCATCAATCGTGATAAATGTATCTTTTTGAAGAATTTAAATTTTATTATATTGTATCAATAAATTTATCGTTGCATAATAATAAAATGAGTTCAAAATTAAAAAAACAAAACATTATTGTCAAAATTTCAAAAATGACAAACAAATTAGAATGAAATCAAAGAGACAAAAATACATATGCCTATGAGTTTTGCCCTTTATCCTTTACACTATGTTTGGATCATTGTTACCCATTGTATTATATTATATCGTTACTATATCTACAATGTTTGTTTTGATTGTTACTTAAAATGTATTGCATTGTATTGTTAAATTCCGTTGTTACGTAACAATGAAAATCCCCATTTTTATGGAACAACCAATTTGGTGTGTTCCCATTGTTACTTAATTTCTTTTTTCCAATTATATCTTTACATAATATTTCATAATACTATTTACGTTTTACCTTATATTATTTAATTCTAGTCAAAACCTCCTAACCCCTAAAAATAATTAAGGATATTTTAGTAAATTTATAAATTACAATACAATACAATACAGTCAAACCAAACAATAAAAATATTATTAAACAACAACAAACAATACAGTCTAGCCAAACATTGTATCTACCATACAATACAGTACAATAAAATACAATATAATACAATACAATACATTATGAAACAATGGATAACAATGATCCTAACAGAGTGTTAATGAACGTAAAAAATAAATGTTAAACCTTAATGCAAGGTGCACGCCCACACGTCATCAGATGCCGGGCTATGCGCCTTACCCTAAAAATGTTTTAAAAAAACAATGTCATAATTTTTGGGCCTCCTAATATAGGCACTTGACATATTGTACAATCAATAAAAATCACGTACAAACAAGTAAACATCATCGGGATGACTCAGTTGGTTTGGAGGGTGGTTATCCACACGGATGACTCGGGATCGATCCCCCTCAATGCCTTCTGAGTCGAGCCTGTCGCATAGGGCTTGCCTAGTGCGGTTTACATTCTCTGTGTGGTTTGCAGGCTATTACACAGTGGGGGGTTTACCCAGTGCGCACAAAGTGCTCACCCGAAGGGCAGAGGCTGTGACAGAGGTTGTAGCGGCTGCGGGTTATCCTGGGGTTCCAAAAAAAAAAATACAATTATCAATTGTTAGGAAAATTGACAACTGACTTTTAAAAATAATTTCCTTAAAGCGTATAATTTTGAATTAGCAAATGTTCATACATAATTGATGTTTAATAAAATAAAATTTGATCATACAACATAATGTTCACTTCATTATCCTATATATCTAATTTCAAGCCTTATATCTTTCAAAATATTTCTCTTTTCTATTCACAATTAAATAAACTAATGAAATGACCATTTAATATAATTGTTATTTCTAAGAATGAATTTAATTAATATATGACTAATTATAACTCCTCAAATTCTCTTTCTCTATGTAATATAGCACTCCTTACTAAAGAAAGATGTAGGCTAATGTAATAGATTGAATAATTGAATTATAATTATTGTTGATTGGATATGTATTAATTAGTGAATAATGGGGGAGTAATTTATTTAGCTATTATGTGGTTACATCCCAGTCACAAATATGTAATAGGATATGCATTAATTAGTGAACAATGAAGGAATAATTTATTTAGCTTATGTGGTTATCTACATGTATTAGGGGGAAATGAAAGAGTTAAAACTTAAATAGCCTTATAGCTTGTTTGACATTACAGTTAAAAATTATATATTTTTAGAAACAATTTTTTAAAAAATGCTTTTGAAAAAAAGAAATTTGTGTTTGGTTATTTCATTTAAAAGTGCTTTTGATAAGTAAATAGTGTTTGACTAATTTTTTTTAAAATGTTTTCGAGAGTCAAATTATGAAAAATGGTAAGTATTAATGTACTTTTAATATTAAGATTGTTTTATAGAGAGAAACTATTTTAAATATCTAATAGAGAATTTTTAATTAAAATTTTATTTTAATTAAATAAAATATACATATTCAAATGTTCAATCAATATTATAAATAAATAAATAAATAAAATATTAATATTATATTAACATGATGACTTAAATATAATTCAAATATCAAGAAAAATAAATTTTAAAAATCATTCCGCAAATTAAACCACTATATACAAAAAATTCACCACAAAAACAAATAAATTTCTTCATATTTTTAATCCTACAAAAGTGTTATTGTTACATTTATTTCTGATTCTGTAAAATAAAATGTAAAATAATCTATAAAATATAAAATAATAAAATTATGTAAACATAAAATAAGAAAATAAATCATTATATACAAATAAAAAATAAAAATAAAATTCTTGAATGAAACTGATGAGATATACTAATTAATTAATAAGAGATATATTGATAAATATTTATATATGGGAGGGATATTTTAGCCTTCAAGAAAATAATTTTCTGCTTCTGCTTCTATTTTTTTTAAGATGCAAAAATTTTTAACTTCTTCCTAACAGCAGAAAAATTGCTTCTGCTTCCAATTAAAAACAGTTTCGAGAATTTGCCAAACACTAATTTTTTCAAAAAAAATATTATTTTCGCAAAAAAAACACTTTTGACCTCCCAATAGCAATGTCAAACATGCTCTTAATAACAAATACTTCATCTATTTCATATTTATTAAATTTTTGAGGTTTTTTTATTGTTCGAAATAATTTAAAATGGTTCAAAGTTCAAGATAGATGTTCGAATTTTATTTTTTCATATTTTTCCATTCCTTTATTGGAGTTTTATATTTTTTATGAGATGAATTACACTATGTTACAAATTTATATTTATGATTTCACAAAGGGTAATACTGAAAATTATGGTTTAAAGCATGTCCTTGAATGTTTTTCTTAATAGGTGTACATTGCCTCACAAAATCACTTAATATGAAATAGTGAGTATAAATGTGTTTGTATTTTTTGTACTCATACATGAATGTGTAGTAATTTTTATAATTCACTCCTATCGTATATTTATATTTGTGTACAATAATTTTAGAAAATACTGGTGGACTAAGGTCAAGTATATATTATAATTAGTGTATA
This sequence comes from Solanum tuberosum, assembly GCF_000226075.1. Taxonomy (NCBI): domain Eukaryota; kingdom Viridiplantae; phylum Streptophyta; class Magnoliopsida; order Solanales; family Solanaceae; genus Solanum; species Solanum tuberosum. Next base: position 30,588 of record NW_006239528.1, on the reverse strand, counting down.
TATATATTTGTCCATACATATATTACAATAATATTTAACATAATATGATGTTTAGCCGTTGGTACATGATTTTTATTGATTGTATATGCCAAGTTCCTGTATTAGGAGGCCTGAAGATTTGACATGATTTTTAACACATTCTTGTAAGAAATGGAGTAAGGCGTACATTTTTGGAATTTTGGCTACATTTTTTCCCCTTTTGGTGTCATAATAAAATATCCAATTTTATACAAGAGTCTGGAGTCAAAAGGGTTAAAAATTAACCAATTTTTTTAAAAAGACGATGAAAGACACCAAAATCATAAAGGCGGAAGGGACCTATTCGCCGTTAACGACGTCAATAAAAAAAAGAACCCTACAAAACCGCACTAACACAGTGGCCTTGTAAGGCGTGTGTTGCGCCTTTATATTTCAATTATATTTGGAATTCACTCACCATTCTCCTTTACATTACAATTATTATGGAATCCATTATTTTTGTTCTTCACATAAATTAATTCCTCTTCTTTTTCTTCATAGTAACAAACATAATTAAAATTATGATTAATTTATTTTATAGTAACCATAAATTATATCATTATTTTTTAGTGAAGAAGAGCACACACATTTGTTTTGTGAATATAAAATGCGTTTTCTTTTTTTTCCCTTCTCATTCTTTTATCTTTTGAATAATTAGCTTTCTTCTTTTTCTGTTATGTTATATTATATTTTAAATTGTTAATTATTGTAATATGTAATTATTTAAAACATTTTTTCACTAAAATTACCAAACTTAAAAAATTGCAGATAATTTTAAATTGGTTTTAAATTCAATAAATATTTAACATAACTTAAAATATTACTTTTCGACAAACTTAAAAAGTCAAATTATTATGCTCATATTAAATGGACTATTTAGAACTTACCCTCAAACTAAAAAAAGACCATTTTTATCATTCCCCCGCACCCCCACTATATACACACTCGATCCCCCTAATATTATTTAAATATTTATTGAATTTAAAACCAATTTAAATTATCTACATTATTTAAAGTTTGGTAATTTTAATAAAAAATTATTAAAATAGCTAGCAATTTAAAATATAATATCAGATAAAAGGAAAGGAAGGAAGCCAATTATTTACAAAATAAAAGAATGAAAAAAGAAAAAATGAAAACGCATTTGATATTCACAAAACAAATGTGTGTGTTCTTCTTCACTAAAAAAAATAATGATATAATTGATAGTTACTATAAAAAATTTAGCCATAATTTAAATTATGTTTCTTACTATAAAAAAAAAGAGAATTAATTTATGGGAAGAACAAAAATAATAGGTTCCAAAGTTAATTGGAATATAAAGGAAAATGACGGGTGAGTTTCAAAAATAATTAGAATGTAAAGGCATATCGCATAGGCGGAGCTAGGTGGGGTTCATGGGTTCGGACAAATCCATTAGCTTTTTCGTAGATTCTATATTTGTATTAAAAAATTAAATAAATATATGTATATTAAATGTGGACCCCCAAACAAAATTAATTTAGAATCCCCAAACACGTAACCTTGGCTCTGCCTCTGAGAATACGTAACCTCGTAAGGCATTGCGTCAATGCGCCTTCTTCTTTTTGTCCGTGGTAAGGCGCATGGATCCCTGTGCCTTTATCGTTTTCAGGGACGGATCTACATGGACGGCAAGGATTCACCCGAACTCTCTCGATGAAAAAATTAGATTGTATTTATAAGATCAAATTTGATATTTGTGGTTATATAATAACAAATGATTTCTAAAAAGCTTAGCTCAGTGGTTTAGGGGTTTAGATATATGTCCATAGTCGAATCTCACGGGCGGCGTTTGCATCTACTTTTTATATGCACGTGGAACTTTCAACTTTATTATACTTGGGTCATTTAATAGTTAATATCGGGTGAAAAAAAATAAAAATTAATAGTTAATATCCATTATCACCAAAAAAATTTGGGTTGTAATTGGATGATAATTAATTAATATAACATTTGATTGTTTTTTTTTCATAAATAATATTTGTATAAATTATGTGTAAAATTTAATATTATTATACAAAGAATATATAATATAGAATAAGAATAAGATACTATTAGTATGTTTAAAAGCTAAAATAACCAAACTAATAACGTGAATGCGTGATAGATTAAATTTCTAAATCTTGTTATCTATCAAAGCATTTTTGTATATTAACAATTTTTGTTTGACTAATCCATTTGATTATTATTTTTGTCAAAATTAGAGTTCTATTTGTACTTGACCAAGATTCCAAAATTCTTTTTGAAGAAAAATATTGTTCCAAAGATAACATATGATTGAAAAGACATTAATTCAGAAAAAATTGAACGTTACAGAGTGGAATGAAAAAAAAATTACAATAAATTTTAGAAAGGACTTAAAGTAGTATAAAATGTTAACGGGACATGACAATGCGAGTTAAAATTTAGTGGGTTAAAATTAGTGTTGTCTTTCACCACCAACCTCTTTTTAGTTATTGTGTAATTTTCGCACCTTTACTTTATATATATTTCAAATTTCCTGAATGAAAATTTTGAATCCGCCATTGACTGTTTTGGTGTCTTTTCTGAATATTTTGGCCAATTTTTTTGCCCTTTTGGCGCCAGATCCTTTATATAATGATGGCTTTGACGTGCTTGGACCTTATTTTTTCCATCTCATTTTTTGTTTTTGTTTATTTTATCTTTTACACACTATTTTTTATTTATTATAATAGCTGATTTTGTAACGATAAGATATATGTGAGTTACTTTTATAACGAGTGGTGAAAGTACTTTTATCAAAAATAAAATAAAAATAATTATCCAACTATATGTAGGTAGTTGCAGGTGTACATGTTTATAATCTGCACCATTTGTTTAGAGGCAGCTATCTAACAATGGCTTCTGCACATGCTCTTCAACTTGGTATCCACCTTTACATCCTTATATTTTATTTGACCAGTTAACTTCTTAGTTTTTCATTTGAATGAACTAAGTATCTTTGATTTTTAATATATTTTTTTCATTGTTGCTCTTTTTAGTTCTTGAATGAAGAAAATTGTTAGTTTGAATGAAACAAGAAATTAAAAATGTTTGTGTTTTTGAATCTTATTACTTTCTTAACCATCAGAAGAAATCTGCCTCTCTATATTTGTGTTGAAGGGTCAAAACTATACCTCAAGTATCCCCATTTTTCGAGTTTCATACCTGAACTATCAGGTGTGCGAATTTCCTAGCTTAACTATCACCAAATGCTTATCAAACACTCCTCTACCTGAACGATGTAGGAAAAAGGAATAACTGATAGTTGAGGCATGTGATAAATAGTTGATGATAGTTCAGGTAGAAAAAATGAACATGTGACAGTTCATATAGAAAACTCGCAAAAAAGTGATACATCATGTGTGTTTTGAATTCAACTGAACTCAATATTTTCGATAGTTTATATTCGGAACCATAATTTATTCAATGATTTCGAATCAAATGTTGGAATACGCGTGTTTTCGAGCAAGCTTCTTTTGTATCAATGCATTCTTTATATCTTCTTGACTAACAAGAGATTCATGATACATTTGAATACTGCAGGAAAATTCTTGTGGCTATGTGGAGGAGAATTCAGTTGGGGTTCATTATGCATCCATAGAGCAATAGTAGATGCCTTGAATCTCTTGTTAGTTTTTCTTTTCCTTCTCGTCGGTCTTGTGAGAAAATTCAGACTTACTAGTGGTGGTTACAGGAGGGACTGGATGGCTATAGGAGTTTCTGTTTGTTGTGCTCTTGTAAGCATTGTGTATTTTGGTCTTGGTTTATGGAAACTTATTAGTAGTAAAGATGGCAGTGTTAGTCATCTAAGTTGGTTTCAATGCTTTGTTTGCGGAATAATTTGGATCAGTTTAACTGTATCATTGCTTGTTCAAGGATCTAAATGGATTCAAATACTGATATCTTCTTGGTGGGTGGTTTTCTTTCTGTTGATTTCCACTCTTAATATTGAAGTTTCCATGAAAACGCGCAGCGTCCCAATACTAGACCTGGTGACATGGTTAGTCACTTTCTTGATATTCTTTTATGCCTTACTTACCTTTCATCACATTATTTCACAATCCTCTTCGAAACAGAGTTTGTTGGAACCTCTACTCGTTGATCGACCTGATGACAAACAAATTAGTATAGGAAAGGCTAGTCTTTTTGGCAGATTGTCATTTTCTTGGGTTAATGGTTTGCTTAGCCTAGGAAACTCAAAAACTTTAGCTCTTGAAGACATTCCTTGTCTAGGATATGAAGATGAAGCCATCTTAGCCTATGAGCAATTGTCTCGTGAATGGAAATCTCTCCAAGGAGAAGACAATTCAGAGGACTTACTTATTAAGGCCATAGCAAGAGTTTACTGGAAAGAAATGGTTCTTGCAGGAGCATTAGTATTTCTTAGGATTGTTGCTGTTGTAGTTTCTCCTTTAATGCTATATGCATTCGTGGCTTATTCAAGTAGCAAGACAAGAACCTTTGTTAAAGGTGTTCTCTTATTGGGGTGCTTGGTTGTTGACAAGCTTGTTGATTCTCTTTCTTCTCGACATTTCTTTTTCTACTCGAGAAGGGTTGGTATGAGAATAAGATCAGCTCTAATGGTGGCGGTTTATCAAAAACAGCTCAAGCTCTCGAGTTTAGGAAGGCGTAGGCATTCAACTGGAGAGATAGTGAACTACATTTCTGTGGATGCTTACCGGATGGGAGAAGCTCTGATGTGGTTTCACACAGGATGGAGCTCTGGCCTACAAATATTTTTATCCGTTGGTGTACTTTTCGGAGTTGTAGGACTCGGGGCAATTCCAGGTTTAGTACCCCTCATTATCTGTGGGTTGCTGAATGTGCCATTTGCAAAGATACTTCAGAAATGTCAGACTGAATTTATGATTGCCCAAGATAAACGTCTCAGGTTCATGTCTGAGATTCTCAATAGTATGAAGATAATCAAGTTACAGTCATGGGAAGAACACTTCAAGAACTCAATTGACTCGCATAGGGAGGATGAATTCAAGTGGTTGGCTGAAACTCAGATTAAGAAAACCTATAACACTTTGCTGTATTGGATGTCCCCAACAATCGTCTCATGTGTCATCTTCTTAGGACTTGTGTTTTTCAGGAGTGCCCCGTTTGATGCTGCTACAATTTTCACTGTGTTGGCGGCATTAAGGACCATGTCAGAACCTGTTAGATATCTACCAGAAGCGCTGTCAGCTGTGATTCAAGTCAAAGTTTCTTTTGATAGGATAAATAGTTTCCTACTTGAAGATGAAATCAAACCGGAGGATGTAGTGACATCTCCTCGGGATGATTCAGATCATAGTGTTTGTATAGTAGGTGGTCATTTCACCTGGGATCCCGAGTCATCTGATGCATTGCTTAAAAATTTAAATTTTCAAGCAACAAGAGGACAAAAGATTGCAGTTTGTGGACCAGTTGGTGCTGGGAAATCATCATTTCTATATGCCATACTTGGAGAAATGCCAAAAACTGCAGGAACAGTGAGTCGTAACACGATCCTCATATCATGAACTTCTTAAGTATCTCCTATAATTGACTTCAACTCTCCTTGCAATTGTTTCTAGGTACATGTATATGGATCCATAGCTTATGTCTCTCAGACCGCTTGGATCCAGAGTGGAACAGTCCGTGATAACATACTGTTTGGGAAGTCAATGGACGAAAACAAGTATCATGAAGCGGTAAAGGTATCTGCTCTAGACAAAGATATTGATAGTTTTGACTATGGTGACCTCACGGAGATAGGTCAGCGAGGGCTGAATATGAGTGGAGGACAGAAGCAGAGGATACAACTTGCTCGAGCTGTATATAGTGATGCTGATATCTATGTTCTTGATGATCCTTTTAGCGCCGTAGATGCACACACAGCAGCAACTCTTTTTAATGTGAGGTTAACTGTGAAAATTTGTTTATCATGCATGCACACATTTACTGACCAAAGAAACAACAACATTTTCTTGTTTGGACATAATTGCAGGATTGTGTTATGACTGCTCTGAAGAATAAAACAGTTATTCTTGTTACTCATCAAGTGGAGTTCCTCTCCGAGGTTGATCAAATTCTGGTAACTAATGTGGACTAGTTAGAATCTTTTTCCAGCTCGTATTCATTTATCGCACGTCAATTATATATAGTTATTTTGCTTATTGTTTTACCAGGTAATGGAAGGTGGACAAATTACTCAATCAGGAAGTTATAATGAACTATTGATGTCTGGGATGGCCTTTGAACAGCTTGTGAATGCTCACAGAGATGCTGTAGCTGGACTTGATCCTCGAACCTATAAAGATGAATCGCATGAGCTAGAAGAGACTGACATTATAAAAGAAAACAGCCAAAAAGAAGTTACATTAAAGACCGGAATACAATTGACACATGAGGAAGAAAAAGAAAGTGAAAGTGCAGTGTGGAAGATCTTCCTAGACTATGTCGTAATCTCTAAAGGAACGCTCTTTCTTTGTTCCAACATACTTACTCAGGCTGGATTTGTTGCTCTTCAGGCTGCTGCAAGTTACTGGCTAGCAGTTGCAATTCAAAGTCCTAAAATTAGTCCTATCATGGTTATTGGTGTCTATAGTTCAGTGTCATTACTTAGTGCATTTTTCGTGTACCTCAGATCTCTATATGCAGCTCTTCTGGGATTAAAAGCATCTAAAGCCTTCTTTTCTGGTTTCACAAATTCTATTTTCAATGCTCCTATGTTGTTCTTTGACTCTACCCCAGTTGGGCGGATATTAACCCGGGTAACATTTTGTTCTTTTGCACATATGACTACGGAAAACACTGTTACATGAACAAGTTTCACTGATTGTTGCCTACTAATCTGGATCCTCAGGCTTCATCAGATTTGAGTGTATTAGATTACGACATCCCATTCTCCTATGCATTTGTGATGGCTGCTGTAATGGAGTTGCTTGTAACAATTGGCATTATGGCCTCAGTGACATGGCAGGTTCTTCTTGTAGGCATTATTGCTACAGTGGGCTCAAAATATGTCCAGGTGAAGTTTCATTTCCGCTAAATACTTTTAATCGTAAAGCTAAGATAAGTTGTTAATTTGTACTAATATTTTTTCTGTATCTGAAGGGACATTATCAACCCTCTGCCCAGGAGCTAATGAGAATCAATGGGACAACAAAGGCTCCTGTTATGAATTATGTAACTGAAACATCACTTGGAGTTGCCACAATAAGATCATTTGGAGCAGTAGACAGATTCTTTCAAAACTACCTAAAACTTGTCGATGCAGATGCAAAAGTTTTTCTTTGCTCCAATGGTGCACTGGAGTGGTTAGTTTTGAGAACCGAAGCACTTCAAAACATCACTCTATTCACCGCCTCTTTTCTCCTAGTTTCGATCCCAAAGGGTTATGTCTCTACAGGTAGTCATTTCTGTTATTTGCACCAGTTGATATTAACATCTTTCTATGGAGGTGTTTCGAGATTTCTCCAAGTTGTTTATAGTTTTTTTTCTTGCTTTCATTCAGGGCTTGTCGGACTCTCTCTTTCTTATGCATTGGCACTTACCAGTACTCAAGTTTTCTTAAGCAGATGGTATAGCAACTTAGCTAACTATGTCATTTCAGCTGAAAGGATCAAACAGTTCATGTGTATACCTCCTGAGCCTCCAGCAATTGTGGAAGACAATAGGCCACCGTCGTCGTGGCCTACCAAGGGTAGAATAGAACTGTTGGATCTTAAGGTGGGCTAATTACAACTTGTAGTCTTACACATACTCAACAAACATCCGGAAATGGATGATGCCTCTGTGCTTAGGATGCAGTTCCTGAACACTTCATTTTAACACTTAATAAATATTGTGCATCATATTTTATCTAACCACTACAGTTCTTGTTCGATTGCAGATTAGATATCGTCCAAATGCTCCAGTAGTTCTCAAAGGGATAACTTGCACTTTCCACGAGGGGACTAGAATAGGAGTTGTAGGAAGGACAGGAAGTGGCAAAACGACACTTATAAGCGCGCTGTTTCGCCTGGTAGAGCCTTACAGTGGGCAAGTTATCATAGATGACATTAACATTTGTTCTATAGGTCTCAAGGATTTAAGATCAAAACTCAGCATCATCCCTCAAGAACCAACACTTTTCAAGGGGAGCGTTCGAACAAATTTGGACCCTTTAGGTCTCTATTCTGATGATGAGATATGGAAGGTAAATTCTGTAACTCATCGACACAAAACTCGCCAATTTTCGTATATTTTGATCAATACTTATGGTTTACAGGCTCTAGAGAAATGCCAGCTTAAGGCTTCAATTAGTACACTGCCAAACCTGTTAGACTCCTCTGGTGAGTTACATTTTCAACAAATATAGTACTAACAAATACGAACAATTATTATCTTTTTGACTTGTGTGACAAATCATGCACTTATTATGTTTGAGTTTGCATTCAACAGTCAGTGATGAAGGCGAAAACTGGAGTATGGGGCAACGACAACTCTTCTGTTTAGGCAGGGTCCTTTTGAGGAGGAACAGAATCCTAGTATTGGATGAAGCAACCGCCTCTATCGACTCGGCTACTGATGCAATTCTGCAGAGAATTATAAGAGAAGAATTCTCTAACTGCACAGTAATAACTGTTGCTCACAGAGTTCCTACTGTCATAGACAGTGACATGGTCATGGTCCTTTCTTTTGGTATGTTTTATTTATAGTTGTAAACATGGAGTATCAGTTTCAGTAACAAAGATGTCTAATGCAAATTTGGTGATTATTATTGTAGGGGAGCTTGTGGAGTATGATCAACCCTCAAGACTCATGCAAACCAATTCTTCTTTTGCTAAACTTGTGGCAGAATATTGGTCCAGCTGCAGAAGGAGTTCTCTTCAGAAACTGGATAGCTACCATATTAGCTAGTTCTTTTTTTTGGGGAGGGGGGGGGTGTTCGGGTTCCATCCGGTGTCCGATATACGTATTGAAGTCTGACTAAATCTAAATTAAAGTTTCACATTGGGGGTGAAACGCTTCCTAAATAAAAGCAACTCCATACCCAGCAAGTCTCAAACTTACCACTCCACTGCAATCTTTGTTTAGCTAATTGAGAATGTTTGTATTTTTCTTTACATTTATTGATAGGATTGGAAACGCTTGCAGTTTATTATCTAGTCCCTGGAGTTCTCCCTTTTCTTGGACTTAGCAAACTTGCACTTCAGTTTTTTCTCATTTACTTTTATATTCTTCACATAATCTTCAAAATTGTCCAAGTACAACTATATTTTGTTCATATCTATTTTACTTCCACAAAGTTGGTTGATCTAGAAGCTTCAATTTTTTGCTCAAGCTTATTAATTCTTTCCAACAATTTAAGAATCACAAATTTGGATCTTGAATCAATATAACCATTTTCCAAAAAGGAAGAAGAAGCTTGGTATTGATATGATATGGGTCAGCAGCAGTTGGTTAATTTAGTTAACAAGTTCACAGTTTGACCCTTTATCTTATTTTATCGTCTTTACATATTAGTCCTTGTATTTTTAGTTTTTGCATCAGTACCTAGGGTTGTTATAACCATCAGTTTCACGTAAGAAAGGTAGTCAATGAGAAATCTATTGTCTTCTTCTTCTTTTCATAGCTTATATTCTTAGTTGTTCTCTTGTATTTCGATTGGAATTATCTCAATACATATCAGTGGTATCAGAGCACTTTTGGGGTCTGTGGAAATCAACTATGGCCGCTGAAATTCGGGAAGTTCTTACACGTCTGGATCGAATGGCCATTGACATGGCTAATATTGCTGTGCGACAAAATCAGCTGGAAACAGTGAATGAGAAGTCATTCACAGAGCTGAAGAAGGCAATTGAGGATGGCCAGGGAAAGCAACCAGTAACAACGCCTAGATTCTTCGAGAAAATCTACTCTCTCACTATCGGACCTCTAGGTATATCAGGTATTATGAACTCAGTTCCTCCTCCTCCACTATTTAACAGAACCACGACGAGTAATCCGACATCCGGGGGACCTACCCATCAGACGAACCCAGTCACATCTAGCCAGAATCTGGTTCATCCAACATACTTTAACCCTACTCCATCCACACAATCTCAGTTTACTACGCGATTCTTATTGCCCCAAAGTCCCCAATTGCAGACTCCCTTCAATCCCAATTTTTTAAACCACACTCTACATATGATCCAAAAGCCACCCAACCTCTATACCCCTTACCCCTAATAGAACCCAATCAACATAACCCCTTATTCTTACGTCTATATAGAGTGGAGTTTCCTTGATTTAATGGCAAGGGTTTTCAGGATTGGTGGTATAAGGTAGAATAATTCTTCTCCTTCGATGAGGTTCAGTCTCAGCAGAAAGTGACCATTGCAACTCTGCATTTTGATGACCTTGCACTGCAATGGCACCAGGCCTACATGAGGAGTCGTAATCATCTTTCTATTCCAACATGGGAAGAATACATCTGTCACGACCCAAGCATAGGGCCTAGACGTGACATGGCAAATGAGAAACCCGAAGGAACCCCAAACAAGCCTCTCAAACTTGTCATCACATTTCATGGGTCGCAGAAGTACATTCAACATTAATTAACGGGAAATAGGGACTAAGGACAAACCATTTCAAAATGACATCATAGAACAAGAGTCAAGCTCATTTACAAAATACTTGTCCAACGCACACCTCTACATACGTAGATAGGACGGGGCCATGACATTCTACCGGCTCCCCTCATAGTCAAAATACAATTGCAAGCTAAAGTCTCAAAACATAGGAGTAGGAAACATAACATAGCCCTCGAATCATTGAGGACTCACCAACAACTCGGATAAGCACCGTACTAGCCACGTGAATGAAGAGAAGGATCAAGAGTAACTCCGGTCCCTACATGGTGACATCATGTAGGCAAAATATGCGTTAGTACTTGGAATGTACTAAGTATGCGGGGTGCAACACAACAATAGACAAAGACACAATCGAAATACAAGAAATAGTTTCATAGGCATTATGAATAACAATATGAGAATGCTTGATCAAAGTCAAGTCAAAACATGTTTAAGTAACTCTATTCTAACAGTAGATATCATATGTGTATGCATGATCCAACCAATCTATAACCCCAACTTAGGATGGGGGATGCCGTTCACACCCGGACACCCTGGTGGCAAGGTATAAACCCCTCACATGGTTGATGTTGGTCACACCCCAAGCATCCTAGGTGGTGAGATATAAACCTCTCACATGGTTGATGTTGGTCACACCCCAAGCATCCTAGGTGGTGAGATATAAACCTCTCACATGGTTGATGTTGGTCACACCCCAAGCATCCTAGGTGGTGAGATATAAACCTCTCACATGGTTGATGTTGGTCACACCCCAAGCATCCTAGGTGGTGAGATATAAACCTCTCACATGGTTGATGTTGGTCACACCCCAAGCATCCTAGGTGGTGAGATATAAACCTCTCACATGGTTGATGTTGGTCACACCCCAAGCATCCTAGGTGGTGAGATATAAACCTCTCACATGGTTGATGTTGGTCACACCCCAAGCATCCTAGGTGGTGAGATATAAACCTCTCACATGGTTGATGTTGGTCACACCCCAAGCATCCTAGGTGGTGAGATATAAACCTCTCACATGGTTGATGTTGGTCACACCCCAAGCATCCTAGGTGGTGAGATATAAACCTCTCACATGGTTGATGTTGGTCACACCCCAAGCATCCTAGGTGGTGAGATATAAACCTCTCACATGGTTGATGTTGGTCACACCCCAAGCATCCTAGGTGGTGAGATATAAACCTCTCACATGGTTGTCCGGTTCTTTTCCCCCGGACCGGGCATGGTCATGCAACACTTTATATAGGAAATTCCCATTAGGCTCTAATGCAATCTCACGTATGGAATGAACATATACACAAGCTTAGTTTGTCATCAACACATCTCTGGATTTCCATACATCTCATAACTCAAGCTTTAAAGCATCGATTCATCAATTCTCCATAGTTGGACATTTTGTCAAACACCTTGAAGGCATGTAATGGAATCAAAGAGCATGGAAAATAGGGTAGTAATTATGCAGCCAAACCAGTGAACAACCTACAACAACACCTTTTTAACACCCACAATACCACATGAAAATCTCCACATCCATTCCAAATTTAGGTTCAAGTTCTAGGGTCACAACATGCTCAAAACAATCACTTTTCATGTTTAAAATTCAATGTGCAGGAAATTATTACAAAGAACAAGACTAATTTATGAATCTTAACTTAAACCATGAATTAGTGAGTACATCTAAGCTTTGTCTGATAGGTTTGGGGCTGAATTCGATGACCCTATGAGTGAGTTGGTGAGTCTAAGGCAAACTGACAGTGTTATTAGTTACCAAGAGGTGTTTGATAGAGCCATGACCCGGTTGACATTATATCTCAATCATGCCATCAGTGTATTTTTTGAATGGGCTGAAACCGGAGTTAGGGGATGCTGTAAGGATTCATAGGTCATACTCATTACCTCATGCGTATCACTTAGCTCGATTACATGAGTCTATTTTCTCGAAACAGTGGAGGGCAACAATGAAAAATCAACCATACTCTTATGCTAATCCCCAAACTACACCTAATTTACACTTGCCTAAACCTCCCCCACCTATTGTTGCGGACAGACCAAGGAAGAGAAGGCTTACTCCTGCAGACAAGAGAGCCAAGAGACTCTGCTATATCTGTGATGAGAAGTATGAGCAAGGACATGTCTATAAGACCAACACTCAGTTGTTCTTGATGGAATTGGAGGAAGAGGGTGTAGCGTTGGAGGAAGAAGGTGAGTTATTGCAGTTACCTGAAGTGGTAGAGACATGCGAGATCTCCATTCATGCCATGATTGGAATCAAGGGATATAGAACCTTTAGACTGACTGGACATTGTCATAAGAAGGCCCTTAATATACTCATTGATACAGGTTCAACACACAACTTCATGGACAGTGGATTAGTGGCTCGAATAGGCTGGAAGGTGAGCCCTTGTAACTGAGGAGATGCTAGCTTAGCTGATGGAAATTTTGTTCCTATCAATGGCATATGTCATGGGGTCGAATGATTACTACAAGGAAGTGTTTTCAAGGCAGATTTCCTTCTTTTACCCCTTGGTACTTGTGATGTGGTGTTGGGGTTCAGTGGTTAACCGACTTAGGAGACATCATTTTTAATTTCAAACAGATGACTATGAAGTTTGAATATGAAGGAAAAACATTGTGCTTACAGGGTAACATACCCAAGATGAAATGAGTTGAATCAAAATCTCTTACCAACATTAAGCAAGAAGAGATTCAGTTGTTTATGATCAAAGTTACTCCTAAAGAAGAGACGTTTTCACAAGATTCAAAAACCATACCTTTAGTTGAGATGCTAGGAGCAGTACAACAGGTTCTACACGAGTTTACTTCTGTGTTTGGGGATCTGAAGGGATTACCACCTTCTAGGGAATCCTTTGATCACCATATTCCCTTGAAGGAAAGATCAAATCCGGTGAATGCAAGACCTTAAAGATACTCACCCGTTCAAAAGGATGTTATCGAGGACATGGTGAAAGAGTTGAAGGACCAAGGACTCATACAACATAGTTGCAGTCCGTTTGCATCACCAGTTATCTTAGCGGGGAAGAAAGATGGAAATTAGAGACTTTGTGTAGATTACAGGGCGCTGAATCAAATTACTATCAAAGACAAATACCCTATTCCTATTATTGAAGAGCTTCTGGATGAACTTGGGGTGCACAATGGTTTTCCAAGGTTGATCTCAGGTCAGGTTACCATCAAATCAGAATGGCCACACCTGATATCCACAAAACTGCCTTTAGGACACATTCGGGAAACTATGAGTTCCTAGAAGTCGTTTGGATTGACTAACGCCCCTTCCAGTTTTCAGGGTTTAATGAATCAAGTGTTTCAAAAGCACCTAATTAAGAAAATTTATCTTGGTGTTCTTTGATGATATCCTTATTTTTAGTAAATGTTTGGAGGATCATGTAGCTCACTTGAGGATCACTTTGCAGCTATTACAACAAAACAACTTGTATGATAAGCTCTCCAAATGCTAGTTTGCTACAAACGGTATAGAGTACTTAGGGCACTACATATCGGCTGCCGGAGTAGCCACTGATCCAAAGAAGATCCTAGCAGTTCAGCAATGGCCAAAACCTATAACCCTTAAGTAAATCAGGGGGTTCCTTGGTCTTACAGGTTATTACAGAAGGTTTATCCAAGGTTATGGTCAGATCAGTTAAACCATTGACTGATCTATTAAATAAGGAAGGTTTCAAATGGACGGAAGGAGCAACTAAAACATTTCAGAACTTGAAAGATGCACTAACATCTGCACCTGTGTTAGCTCTTCCAAATTTTAACTTGAGTTTCATTGTGGAAATTGATTCTTGTGACGTGGGTATATGAGCTGTTATTATGCAGCTAGGACAACCTATTGCCTACTTGAGCAAGGGACTTTCTCTACACCACCAAGCTATGTCTGTTTATGACAAAGAGCTGTTTGCGTTGGTAATAGTTGTGTCTAGGTGGGGCCAGTATCTCACTGGTAGGCACTTCATTGTTAGAACAGATCAAAAGGCCTTAAAGTTCCTATTAGAACAAAAACTTCATACTGGTTCCCAACTGAAATGGATTACTAACCTGATGCAATTTGATTTTACTATTGAATACAAGAAGGGTAAGGAGAACAAAACTGCTGATGCTTTGTCTAGGATTCCTGCAGTAGAGTTAGCTTCACTTACATTAGGTGTTGTTAGGTCCGACTTGCTGCAAACCATCATGAACAGTTAGGATTCTGATCCAGAAAGAAAGTTAATCCACAAGCTGAGTATTCTGAATGAGGACATTAAGGGGTTCTCTTTTATCAACCAACAGTTGAGATGGAATGGTCGATTGGTTATAGGAGGTGATACCCTACTAAGAGCTAAAATCATTACGCTATGGCATGCTTCAGTTTATGAAGGCTATTCTGGAATTGACCATACTTATAGGAGGATTACTTCTCTTTTCTATTGGAAGGGACTAAGAAGAGATGTAGAAGACTATATCAAAGGTTGCGAGATATGCTAGAAGAGTAAATATGACAAGGCTGCATATCCAAGGTTGCTTCAACCTCTAGCTTTTCCTTATTTATCTTGGGCCAGCGTGAGCATGGATTTCATTGAGGGGTTGCCTAAGTCTAAAGGCAAAGAGGTCATATGGGTTGTGGTAGACCGACTCACTAAATATGCACACTTTGTTGCCCTTTCTCATCCTTACACTGCGTTGGATATTGCTAATCTATTCATGGAGCACGTATTTAAACTACACGATCTTCCTGAAGATATTGTTAGTGACAGGGATCCCATTTTTACCAGCAAGGTGTGGCAGGAGTTATTTGCTATGCAAGGTGTGACACTGAAGACTTCCACAACATACCACCCTCAGACCGACGGACAAACTGAGATTGTGAACAGATGTTTAGAGACTTATCTCAGGTGCAATTGTGCAGATTCTCCAAAGGACTGGGCTCATTATTTGGTATTTACTGAATGATGGTACAACACTACTTTCCACAGTTCCACACAGACCACTCCTTATGAGGCATTGTATGGACAACCCCCTGTTGACACCTAATTTTGACCCTCCCCGATAGTAATCAATCATCGAGCTTCTTAAATTCCGAACGAATTAAATAATTGGCTTTATAAAATTTCAAAATAATTTTCAAGTCATTTTAAGTAGTTTTGTCATTTTTATAATTTTAAATAATAAATAGGATATTTTATATAATTATGTGTCTAATCAGTATATTTTATGAATGTTCGAAAATTGTCTCTAAAGGATTTTAGTTACATTTAAATATTTGGTTATTTAGTTTAAATTAATTAATAGCTTATATTTTGAGTTAATTAGTTTATAATTTAGTTAATTATTATATAATTATATGTCTAATTAGTATATTTTATGAATGTTCGAAAATAGTCTCAAAAAGATTTTTGTTTAAATCAAATATTTGGTTAATTAGTTTAGTTACGTGATATTTTATATTTTAAATTATTTGATTTATAATTAAGTCAATTATTTTGTTTTGTTGAAATTAAGAAGCTTATTGATTAATCTATATTAATTCATCTTGCTTAATTACTAGTCGAACTTATCCTAATCAACTAAGTTTGACTACATTTGGCTTTAATTTAGATTCATATGGCCAAAGTTTAAATCCAATTCTAGCCTAATCAATTTTTAAAGGACCAAAATTTTGGTCCTTTTCTCAAATTGAACCAAGATCATGGCCCAACATTCCATGTCCAACAAATATACACGTACAGCAGCCCACAACAGACCCATTCTTCCACAACCCCAACCCGGCCCAATTTCTTACCCACAAAAGAACCCAGACCGTTCCAAAACGAAAAATATATCAGCATTTCCAAACAACAATGCTTTCACGGCGTCCAGCAGTAGCGGAATATTCCAAGAGCAGCTCGATTATTCCCTTCCAACGTTCACTAGCAGCAAACGATTTCTCACGGCGATTCACGATTCCCAAATGGGAAATAGACGGAAAGCAGCGAGGACGCAGGCAGTACACTGCGTCCTTTGTCGTCTTCTTCAACGTCTCTCTCAGACCATCCCAGTCGCGGCAGGCACGCGTTTCTCCCCTTTCCTCTTTCGGAATGGGGAGAAAATATCAGAAAAGTATGTCTTCCCTATTTGGTGAAAGAGGTTTGGAGTTTGAATTTTCGGAATGGGCCCTTTGAATCCGGGATTTCATCCGTTTCCCCCCCTTTTTGCCCTAATTTCCCTGCTATATATACTCTTTGGCTGTTCACTGTGAAGGGGGGGAGAATTTTTCTTAGGAAGGCAGTAGAAAAACATTGGAAAAGTTTGGAGAGATTTTGATTGAAGATTCAGGATAAGAAAAAGGGGGTAGAAGTTTTTTTTTTAGTTGGGAAAGCGAAAGAGAAATTGAGGTTTCATATTTAAAGAAGTCGAATACGGTATTCTAGTCTGAAGTTCTTGAAGGGGTCGGTGTTCGAAGTCGATTCGGACATTTGTTTTGAAATTCTCGAAACTCATCTTTGGTGTGAAGTTGATGCGCCTTTAGTTCGTTGTTTGTCCAGTTTGCTGCACCCTATAAGGTAACCCCTGCTTTTAGTTCGTATTTCGGTTATATCCAAAATGCTAGTATGTTAACTATTGAGTTATTCGAATGATAGAAATTTGGTTTGTTTCGATTTTTGTTTGGTTTCAAGTCAAAAGTAAAGTTTTTTTGGTTTAGTCAATCATTTTGTTTAGTTCATTCCTTTCCATGTAAACTTGGTTTACTCCTTCGAATATGGTTTATTTTGCTTCCGGATAGTGGTAAGAGTACAAGTTCGTCGTCTCCTCTTGTCTATTGTTCATCTTTCAGTTTCTATTGTGACATGAATATATGTATGGGTGTTAGTGGGCTGTTTCGTGACTGTTGCTATATTTTTCCCGCCTTAGTTCTCGTATAATCGTGATCAGTTTTCGAAATGACCGTATTAGTCCTAGTCTGCTCTTGTTTAGTACGAATTCATGTTATTTGCTTAAAATTCGACGTCATACCCTTCATTCCTTCAATTCAAATGGAATGAATGAACAAAGGCGCCAATACATAGAATTATATATATCATATTTTACCGTTATCTCGAGTTCTTGCATCGTATTCGTGATTGCTTTGTTTCCCTTTTCCAGATTGCATCTCCTCTGTTTCTAGTTTTCTCTTCGATTTATTATGCATCGTCCACCCTCTTTGTCCCCTAAGCTGTGGTATCCTGGAATATGTGGACACTAGTTTAGCGATTTGGGGGCAGACACGATGCGAAAAAATTGATTTTGGTCTCACAGATTGTTGATTTGTGTGAGTTTGTATTGTCCCTTCTTGTTATTTAAAAGAATATGCCCCTTTGTTTGTTAGAGTATCTTTCCTCAGGCCTCATACAAATTCCTTGCTTAATTTTTGGTAAGTTGCTGGTATGCATCATTGTGAATGCTTAGCCACTAGCTCGGCTTCGCTTATTTATTCATTTTTAAGTATGTTTCTGTGGTTGTTAAGATTAACACATGGCTCCTTTAATATTCTTCTTTTCTTCGCCTAGTTTGGTCAATATCCTAAAGGTTAAAATCAGTAGCGATTTGATCAACTTGATAATTCATTATTTTCTTTAGATGAAGCGTTTAAGTTAGATTTTCCTTAACTTGTTGATACAAGGGTCATTTGTAATAATGTTGCCATGGTTATTT
>NW_006239528.1:7285-8811 GCF_000226075.1 Solanum tuberosum | reverse complement strand
AATACATCCTTCAAATCGCTAGGCCTACCCTGGGCATAAAAGGGTCACATGCATGTTTAGGACGCGATATTTGTGTGACTTAACTGTTTATGTGGTATGTTGCTTTGAATGAGGACATTTTAACCCACTCCTTTCAAAATTTTCTGAAAATTTCCCCAATACCAAATACAAGTCACTACCAAAACGTTCGACCAAAATTCCATGAGTCTTGAGTCTCTCAGTCGGAAATAAAATCCTACTACCAAATCCTAAAACACCACTCTATCATCTCAGGAAAGGTAAAATTGCAGCTAAGATGGGAAAAGGCAAGAGTATCGACATAGAACTGACCGAGGAGGATTTGAGAATGAAATTGCAGCAGCTCAGACAAGAGATCCAAGAAACCAGGGAAAGGAGAATAGAAGTGGAGTTTGCCACTGCAGTCGCACGAGTAGCAAATGCGGCACTAGACGCGGAATTGGCAGCAAAGATGACAAAATGTGCTGTTATAGATGAAGAGACAGTTGTTGTGCGGAAGAAGCGCGATGCCCTAAAAAATATAACCATGATGCTTCAGAAGCCACTTGGAAAACACTCTTTTCTTCTACCAAGAGGCCAACATCAGTGGTCCCGAAGACACCGGACCTGAAGCTACTGAAGAGGAACTTGAGGAAGAAATTGTCTATAGACCTCCTTTCAAGGGACGGTGGAAAGAGGAGAATGAGGAAATCGCCCCCGAAGCATATGAGTTTACCCCCCGTGGCTAATACGACAGTCAGAAGAAGAGGTTTTGGTGAAGGCACCATCTATCTTTAAGGGCTTTATTATCTGTTTTTTACTTTCCTTGTAATCTTCAAGAAATGAATGAATGAAAATGAGAATTTCCCTTTGTATTCGAACTACGTAGGGCCTGAATTCTCCCTAGGAGATACGTAGGCAGCCTTTCAAGGCCCGACCCCTATCTTTTAAAATTTTCCTAAAATTTTCCTTTTCCCCCTTTCATTCTACAAGGAAACATTGAATTCACATCAGCAGATGCCAGAAGATGCAACGAGAAGACCTTAGCTCAACGCAATTTAGCCTTTCTGAGTCACTAGCCCCAAAATAAAACGAGCAAATTCCTGCTTGTTCAAAAATTAGTCCCCATCACTCGTGGATTAACATGTTCTCAAACGAAGCAACTCTTATGTGTTTATCTGCTTTCTATGTGATATCTTGCATTATTCATCCAGAACTAATACTGACAGATTTGCCTTTGAGTTCCTTTTTCTATACAGGTAGTTAGAACTGATCTGTGTTGATACACTGGCCGATCATCCTTATTTCACTAGATCTAAAGGGCCTACAGATTCCTTTTCCAGCCAAAGTTCCCAAAAAGGAAAAAGCAACAATGGGTGATAACAACGAAGAAATTGACCTTACTGATGTCGTGGTGGCTCAGCCCGCCCTTGCTGATCAAAATGAACTAACCCTACAGTTGATGCAACAAATTGCTGAGATGAGGGTCGAGATGCAGAGAAAACAAGATTTGCCTCCTCCAATTTTTG
>NW_006239528.1:0-865 GCF_000226075.1 Solanum tuberosum | reverse complement strand
TGAAGAACAAGAATATTGATCAAGCATTGGCCAGGTCAATTCCTCATCTGTACCAGTCATTTTCCAGTACGAGAAAATGTTAATGATGGTGGTCTCGGGGAAGGAATCTGTGGCCTTTTTGATGAGATTGATGCGGTCATTGAGGAAGAGGCTGGGACATCAGTCATCCGTGATGCAAAACCTGAGGAGCAATTGCAAAATTGGACCTCCACACCGCTCTTGATTTCCCGCTCATCTGGGTAGAAAAGACATGTGTCCTTGTTTATTTCAAAATTGGTGGTAGTCCGGAAGAGGCCCGAGGCCCACCCTTTATGCAATTGTTATTTGTTTGAAACTTTTAATTCCTTTGTGATGTTTAAAAAGGCAAAATGGCCCTCGGCCATGGCAAAAGTTTATGCCTGTCTTTCAATTTAAATGAAAAAGCCTCTTCTATCGAAATTTATTTATTTACTTATATGCTTATATTTTACTTTCCTAACTTTGTTTGTTTATGATTTCAGTAATACTAATTTAAAACCTGCCAATGTCATGTCATGTCATGAACCGAGTGAACAAAATGAGGCAGATGATGATGAATGTCAGAAATATGAAGAAGAAAATGACGTACCCGAACATGTTGCTGAGGAGTTTCGACAATTCGAGAGTCAACACAAGCCAAATCTTGAAGAAACTGAAACTGTGAATCTCGGAGATGAGAATTGTGTCAAAGAAGTCAGAATCAGTGTCCACCTGACTGAAGCCCAAAGAAGAGACTTGGTTCGTTTGCTTAGGGAATATATTGACGTATTTGCCTGGTCTTACAGAGACATGCCAGGGCTGAGTACGAACATGGAGTCCCACAAGTTGCCGATCAATCCAGATTTCA
>NW_006239527.1:207603-259622 GCF_000226075.1 Solanum tuberosum | reverse complement strand
AACTAATTATTTAAAATTAATAAAAATCTAAGAAAAAGTCAACTAGCTATATATATAAAAAACAATTAAATAATACTAGCTTATTTATAAAAACTTAATTTCAAATATAGATTTTTTGCAATCTTCCATTTCTTTTTAAACAATTGACAATAAAACTTACCTTAAAAAGTGATTCTATTTTGTTGTTTTCAAATCTTCTAAAATAAACTTAATAAAAATAAGAGAAAAGTCAAAATGTTTAATTTATATTTATAAAAATATTTCAGTTCTAAGAATGGTGTAAAATTTTAAGTTCGGTCAAAAAATACGTGTCTACACTTAATGATAGTGTAGTTTAATTAAAAAGTTATGTAGACTTTTGGTATTCTAGGTATAGTAGGGTTATATTAGTCAAATTACACCTTCTATTAAATTTTCCTTGAGGGGTGTGCATGACCTTACCCTGACAAACAATTGTGGACGGAGGGAGTAGTTGAAGTAGTTGTGAGTTGGTAAGATCTTAAAAATAAATTTTGCATTCAATCAAATTCCCACTAATCATTCATTATATTTTAGTATTTTCTTAATTATTTTAAAGATAGGCAGGAAATAGTATAATTTTATGGGCAGCATATTTTGACATCATCATTTATTATGTCTTTAAAGTATATATGAGTGAAGTTCATGCATTTCTATCTGAATTTTAGATGAAATGGTTGAACTTCAGTCGTATGGGATACTGTATATATGTGTGGTGACGAGCGTATATACGAAAAATACCACTGTTATAATGTTATACATGGTATAGGGGTGTTGTATACATATATGATTTATGTATTCCTTTGTGTCATGAGTCATGACTATTTTGAGCACCCTTCCATATATATATATACTATACTATAATACAAGCCACAAAATGGCTACTAAGTCAATCAACATTAGTCTGAAAGGAAATAACTGGAGAAAGAATGACATTTTCTGCATTGAACATAAGATTTTTGACCAGTACAAGTATAACACTTTCAGAAGCAAGAGATGAGGTTGAAATTTTATGGTTCACAAAACTGAATGGATTTTCATTAATTCGTGTTTCTGGATTTGGCGTCTATTTTGCTAAAACTAACTAAATATGAGAAGTACAAAAGGTCATGTATATGGCGAGCTAAATTTCTCTACTCAGTAATGCCGAGGGAAACCTTGAATTTACCAACCAGATGTGGTAATGTCTTGATGTTATCTTGAACTGACTGGTCTACGCAAGATTCCATATCCTTTATGGCATCACTTGTGTTCTTCTGGAGTTTAGCGGCCTCAAACTTGTCCTGGCAGACCATTAGAGACCTGTTCATCTTTTCCTGCAGTTGATAAATTACATTAAGAAACAATAATGAAATGCTAGATCAAATGATGAATTAATAAACCCATTATTCGTTTGATCAAATGGCTGCAGAATATCCCACCAATAAATCTGCTGAATCTTTTCAGCAAAAGGTTTTAGATAATAGACACCAATGTCAACTAAACACAAGATGGCATCCTCCTCCCGTGGAAATAAGAGGAGGATACATGCGGGGGGGAGTAATATCTAGGCCAAGGAAGGGTTAATTTGAACAAGCCAAAAGAAGGATGGGATCAGCCAGCCACTTTTACAAGGCTAGCCACCCCACATTTTGCAATGTTGGCTTCGGGAACAAGTCGTAAGTTCAACCAGAACAATCATGCTAATGCAAGTGGATATTACCCTAAATATCCCAAAGGACATGAAAATCATCAAAATGAGAAATGAGTTGATTTTTTTTTTTTTCAGAGGCAATATGCTATTGAGATCTGGTTTATTCATTTTATTGCAGCAACTTTCTCTTACAGAAATCAATTAAGATAAAGCAAAATTTCTTGTGAAGGTAGAGAGGTTGTTTCCGATAGATCCTTAGTTCTCGAATAGAAAGCCCCAACTGGAGATGGAATTTCAGAACCTAAACAACTCAGTTGAGAGCTCCGTGACTGGTTCAAGAGAAGGTCAACCAATCATAAGTGAAGCATAAAGAAAATAATGGAGAAAAGAACAATAGTGACGACAAATAGTACGATAAACATATTCTAATCTATACTGATTGAAAATGAAAGTCAAAGCTATTAAATGACTCCAAAAGTTTAATAAGTAATTGATGGGTAAATACGAGTATATAAAAATTATTATGGCAGTAGAGGACAAGGAAACCTTCACTTTGTGCTCCAAAAGATATTACTTCTAAGCAACCCAATTCTTTTCAAATGACAAGAGCAGATGGAGGAATCCAATCTTACTAATAGAAGTATTAAAAGAACGTATGTGTACATTGTAGAACAAGCACACCTCAAAAAGTTTCAGTTATAAGAAAGAATAAAAACAACCCTCAAATTGACGACTACATTCTTACACGGCAATGCAGGACCCTGAATCAACGAGCTACATCCCTAAATACTAAATTCACCCAAATTATTCAAGCTTCTCTGACAATGGCTCCCAGCCTCCCACCCTCTTCTTGAAAAAAATTCAAAAGCTTTCAACTAGCTATTTTCTTTCTTCCATCTTTTGTTTTCTTTTCCTCCTTTTTTTTTGGATCAACTGTTTTCTTTTGCTTTGGAATAAGCAGAGAGAGGACAAACTTATATCGGACACAACCTAATATGACTTGATCACTCCTCACATACATTAAAGGAATACGGGTTAAACACAAATTACAATCCACCCCCAAAAGAAAAAGGGAACAATCAAACACATAGCACCACATTCTGAACTTACTCCAATCTATCTGGTACAATGGAAAATATTGCTTAACAAGATGAACAAAAAGAGAAGTCGTTTTCCCTTACAAATGCTCCAACTCTTACTTGTTATCACATTGACATTGTTGTTAACCTTAATTACTCAAAAATGTCAGTAAAGTAATATGCCTATACCCTATCAGTCACTTTTGATTATCATATGTTACAACTTTTACACCTAGTTGACCAAAGAGAAAATGAACGAAAAAAGATATTTACCCCATGGAAAATGCTCCTGAATCCAACTCTTCCCCATCATATAAATGGACCTTTTATTTCATAAACCATGTTCATAGCCCATTTTTCCTGAACTTCTTCTACAACAAGTATGTACTTTCCCTAACTTCTTCTACGTTCATCCAAACACTTTCTCCATATTGTTGTTGACCTTGAATACTAAAAAGTATCTCCAAAACACTATCCTTATAGCCTAAACTACTACATCAATCATGTTCACCTATTTTTACACCTAACTATACACAGGAAAACAATAAACAAGACTGATTGTCCCCTGTTAACATTTTTTGAGAACAAATTTACCACAAAAACATTTTTCATGATAAATATATATATTCATTCATTCCAAATCTTTTAACATATTTCAAATCATGGAAATATAAGCATGATCCAATGAAGCTTGGCCTCAACTAGCAAGTAAGCACAATAACTTTGACACCTCAAACTTAGTCTCAACGGTCAACTAAACACTCCAACTCGTGGACATCCAACTGATGTGGCACAAATTTTAAAATTTTTAAAAAAATCATTTTTTTACCTGAAAATCGGCCATTTCACTCTCAATAAAATTCTGAGCTTTAAGAACAGGAACACTGCAATACTCAACACAATTGTCTATATCCTCTTGTTTTTTCCTTCTATCAAAGCACTCATAGGCACATTTGAAGTAGGCTTGCTGCAAATTTCCCCATGAAACAAAAAAAGATTAGCATAAATCCAGTTGTGGGTAGTCATAGAAGAAATCGTTGAAAAACCTGAAGAGTAAAATGGACATGATCTTGAACACCGGAGAGTTGTGTTTGTGCGGCTGTATTTACTTCGTTGATTTTCTGCCTTATTCTTTCTGT
This sequence comes from Solanum tuberosum, assembly GCF_000226075.1. Classification (NCBI taxonomy): domain Eukaryota; kingdom Viridiplantae; phylum Streptophyta; class Magnoliopsida; order Solanales; family Solanaceae; genus Solanum; species Solanum tuberosum. Next base: position 255,753 of record NW_006239527.1, on the reverse strand, counting down.
AACAATTCTCTCTTCAGCTGCAGCTATGTCATCCATCTTTTTATCTGAATGATTTTGAAGCTGATTTTCTCTCTGTGAATTTTTGGGGGTTTAGGGTTTATGATAACTATTATTGGGGTTTATTAAGGATTTGCTTGGGGAAAGGGAAACAAAATTGGCAAAAATAATGTGCCTATTCTTAATTAATCATGGGGTGCTTTGGTAGCTGAACAACAAACCGTTTTAAAAGAAAAGACAATTATCAGCATTTTCTTTGGAAAGACGAGGCTAGTAATTGAAATTGGTGTAATTACATTATACATGTTCTGTTTGGATACTATAGTGTAATTACACATATTCTGTTTGGATTTTGGATGCACAATTGCAATTATGAAATTATATTAAATTTTAAAAATAAAAATTAATTATTTAAAATTTATACTAGACAAATAAAAAACTTTATAAATGATATTAAATTAAATATTTAAAATATATATTAATTAATAAACATATGTTCTTAACTAATATTATGAGACATAATTGATTTATATTTTTTCAAATTAATATATTTCAATTGAATTGATCATAAAACTAAAGTATGAAGTTTTTACGAACATCGTGAAATGCACGTCTGATAAAAAGATTAATATATAAATAAAATGTCATAAATTATTAAAATGTTTGACAAAAAGATAATCTAATTAAAAAATGACTTGCAATGTGAATTCAATATTAAGAAAACAAATGAAACTGAAAATATAACATAAGTTATAAATTCAAAACAAAAAATTTAACATAATACTCTTATTGCAAATTTCAACATAGCATATATAAATATGATTTATTATTTTTTAAAAAAAAAAAAAACACAAGTCTATAACTTTACTTTAAAATAATTTTATTTTAATTTAAAAATTAGAATACTAATAAAATTATGCTAATGAGAAAAATAAGCATGACATAAAGAAATAGATAATACAAAAAAATTACATAGAATCATGTGAAGTAAGGTTGAGAATGAGAAGAAAATAAAATATAATAATACAAAATAAAAAATAAACTTTTAGAAATTTTTAGAATAATAAAAATAAAAAAATAAAATAAAATAATAGAAATAAAAAATTAAAACATAAAAATAAAAAGAAGAAATTAAAAAGTAATCAGCTGGTAATTACACGATGTAATTACCAGCAATTCACGACATCTCCATGTGAATTGGAGAGTGCAATTACACCTTCCCAATTACATCAATTACCTATTGACCAAGTAATTATCTGTGTAACCAAACATGACAGACATTGTAATTACACCCAATTACACCAAATTCAATTACCAGATTGGCTTTCCAAACATGCCCTTATAGTATCTTTAATTTGGTAGTAAAAAATATTGTAGATTATTTTCAAGAACATCAAAAATATTTAAACAATTGTAAAATTAGTCAAAATGACCAAATATTTTTTGGACATGATAGATTTTTATTTTACTCCTTTTTTTTTTTTTTGGGAAAAGGAGAAATGCAAACCTCAAATGGGGAGAGAAAACTGAGAAAATGATCAAAATGATCCTTAATGTATAAAGGTTGAATTATTTTGGTCCTCTATATATATCATCTTACCTAAATAGTCCTTAATGTATATAAAATCATGATCATTTTAGTCCTTAGCCCTAAAACTAACCAAAAAGATAAAAAAAATCTGTTAACTTTAACAGTGGGTTCCTTGGAATTGAGACCCTTCTTCCTCAATCTGGTCTTCAACCATTACCACAAGCGTGTCCTTTTCCTTAACTTTTTTCTTTCACCATTTGAGGTCAGCTCCATATACACTACACCCATTTCTCATCTCCCTCTAAAAATTCTATTTACATACATAATAATAATAAGAAGAAAATCAAGATTACCAAAACTAATGGGAACTAAGTAAATTGAATAAAAGTCTCTATTTTCCCTCCGAGGAGATCGCCATAAATAAACTCTTTTTAAGTTGTTTATTCGCTCTTATTAAAGTGATCTATTGGGGATATAGCTATCTTTTCGTTTTAACTTTTTCAAAATTAGTAAGTTTTTCAAGCATTGTTTTTTCTATTCTATTTTTAAAATAAAAGGGTAAAAATTGAACACAGAGATAGAAAATAAAAATCTTACAAATGTTCAATTAAAATTTAAAGAAACTTTTGCAAGTATGAGAAGATTTTTGGCAGTGGAAATTGTAAAAGAAATGGCAACAGAAAGAAGAAGAAGGAGAAGAAATGGCAGAAAAAGATGATGGAGGAAGAAGGGTTCACCAAGTGTGGGACCCACAATTAAGTTTAATATTTTTTTTTACTTTTTCTGTTAGTTTTTAGGGCTGGGATCAAAATGATACTTTTTAGTATACATTAAGGACTATTTAGATGAGATGAAATATATAAAGGACCAAGATAATTCAACTCCTATACATAGAGGACTATTTTGATCATTTTCTCAGAGAAAACTTGAACTTGTTACTCACTTTCAAAAAATAAATTTTCATTGTTATTTATCACTAAAAGAGTATTTAGGTCAACCAAAAGTCAAGTGACCTTACAAAACCTCTATTTCTCAACAAAACAAAAACTTCACTTTGTTCACATCAAATGCAAAAATGGAGTCACAAGCGAATCTAACATGCCAAAACCTCCCTACAATCTTCTCCTCTTTCGTTGACACATTTGTCGATTTCTCTGTCAGTGGTGGCCTCTTCTTACCGCCGCCAATAACCCCAAAACCCCAAAATCCATTACAAACAATCTTCCCTTCTCCTACTCGTTTAATTGCTATAGGTGATATCCATGGTGATTTTCAAAAATCCAAAGAATCCTTCAAACTTGCTGGCTTAATTGATGATCATGATAAATGGTGTGGTGGGTCAACAACAGTTGTACAAATAGGTGATGTGCTTGACCGTGGTGGGGAAGAGTTGAAAATTCTTTATTTTCTTGAAAAATTGAAAAGGGAAGCTGCAAAGGTAAATGGTAATTTAATTACTATGAATGGTAATCATGAAATTATGAATGTTGATGGCGATTTTAGGTATGTTACTAAAGAGGGTCTTAAAGAATTTCAAGATTGGGCTATGTGGTATTCTGTAGGTATTGATATGAAAAAGTTGTGTATTGGGTTGGGTGAAAAAGGGTGTGTTAAGGATCTTTTTGAAGGGATTCCTTTAGAATTTCGCGGTGTTAGACCGGAGTATTTTGAGGGGATTAGAATCCGTATTGCAGCATTAAGGCCAAAAGGGCCTATTTCAGAAAGGTTTTTATCGAAAAATCAAACAGTTGTTGTGGTTGGTGATTCCGTGTTTGTACATGGTGGGCTTTTGCCTAAACATGTGGATTATGGATTCGAGAATGTGAATGAGGAAGTGAGGGATTGGATTTGTGGATTGAAGGGAAGAGTTTCAAGGGATTTGGTGAGGGGAAAGGATTCTATTGTTTGGTTGAGGAGGTTTTCAAATGAGTTAGCGAAGGATTGTGATTGTTCTACTCTTGAACATGTGCTTGCTACTATTCCTGGAGCGAAGAGGATGATAATGGGACATACAATTCAAGAAAGTGGGATAAATGGAGTTTGTGGTAACCAAGCCATAAGGATTGATGTAGGTATGTCAAAGGGATGTACTAATGGATTGCCGGAGGTTTTAGAGATTGATAGGTATAAAGGGTTGAGAATTTTGACATCGAATCCGTTGTATCAAAATGGAAAGGAAGCTTCTTTGGATGCTAAACCTAAGGATGGTCTTGGTTTCCTGCTCCCTGAACTAGGACCAAAGCAAGTCGAGGTGAAGGCATAATTGGATGATTGAACTCACGAGGATCTAATCTTTCTTTTGGAATTCTTGGGGATCGTATTTCTCCGTTGTTGGTATGATTCTTCTATCACTCATATACTAGACCATTGTGGAGTGATAAGAAAAGCATTGTTTTAAACTCGTGTATGGTTCGATTATTGTGAATTAGATATTAGCTCAATTGAAGAATTGGTCTATGAAATATTAGTGATTACTCAATTTGCTCTTTTTTTTTTTCTTTGTTCTGTGTTTTAGTATTATCACCGTTTCATTTCCATTAGATATGGTTATTTGCTGCATAGGGTCCCATGTGCGCCTATGAAGTCCTTCTAACCACTCATAAGGCTCAAATGCATTGTTGTTGTTACAATCCTTGAGGGCGCAAAATGCCAAATGACAATTTTCATTCTTTTACTGAGTTGTTGAATCCAAAGTAGAGGACTGGTACCTTTAATGACACTCTTTTTTACTAAAAGGTGGAAGAGTTAACGGATTACTGGCAGGAGTTTTGATATACACACAGAAAAGCCTGCTTCATCTATCTTGAAAGTCGAGATGATGCATTGGCTCCAACTCTGTAGCAATTGACGTCATTTTGGATTTGATCAGAATTGGGATTGAACACTCTTTTAAAAGAAGATGAATACAACATTAAAACTTTTGAACACCAGAACGATATCTGCATGTGCAAAGTATATAATCTTCACTGTGACTTTCTAAGTCTGAACTTTAATTTTTAGCAGGCTCTCAATTATTCACTATTTGTACTTGATTGAGAATGACAAAGTAATCCATCTATGTTGAAAACTAGCTGAAAGCATTTACCTAATTTCTCCACCGTTAGAAAGATGAGAAATTTTTATGTCGATCAAACATTAATTGGTTCTGCTCTTCAAGGAAATAAAAGTACATGAAGTCCACATGACAATGGAAGGGAAAGTCAACAGAGGGATGATTTTGGTTAGGTTTGGGAAACTTAAAGGATGTTGCCAGTTAAGCGGGATAGATAGTATAAGGATGTAATGAAATTAGGGTAAAACAATAGGGATGATTTTGGTTAGAAACTCCAAAAGAAGTCTTAAGTAACTTAAGATCTCTTCTATTTTTCTCAAACACTTTTCTATTTCTCTCGAACCAAATGGATCAAGAAGTTAAGAGATGGACTTCCTCCATCTTTCTCCTTCCCCGCCATTTTGAAGTTAGCTGGAGCTGATCCTGACTGATCAAGATATGATGGAGAAAGCTCTCCTTTTTAACAGGCCTTGAACCCACCTTCTGAAGGTAGTTTTGCCAAGCCAGATTTTGTTGGATTACCGGACATGAAGCTTGTCTAACACAGTCAGAATTGCAGAGAAGGGGGATGCTGTGCAGCAGGCGTTTCATGCGTGAAGGAAGTGAAAAAGTGGTCAGTTATATGTTTCTACGCTCAGACAGCAAGGAAGCTGTGACCTGTGGAGTATGTTTCTTAGCTTATATAATAACTTCCTCATGGACCGAAGGATAATCAGAAGAGGACAGAAAGGGGTTTTTGCTAATTGACTGGAGAGGTGTTTGGAGGGGACGACAAGTTTTATGCACAAACTTAGATATACATGTTTGTAGCTTCTGGCCTCATTACTATAGTTCCTTAGCTCTTTTGAGTCTGCTTCTTTCTTGACAAACTGAAGAAGCTGTTTCTGTCAGTGTTGTTCTGTTCAAACTCTGCACTCTGCAGTTGCAAAGGTGATGGTCTGAGGTTGAGGTGTTCATTGGCATCATATTAAAAGACACAACAGCAGAGTAATGAGGAACTCAAAACATCAAGTCCTACAGTGGATATGACAAAGGTAAGTTTTCTCTGTAAAATTATGCATCTTCACTCTTCATCGGTACAGTCTTAAAGTAGAGAACTGAGGAGAGGGAAGGGATGTTGGTGACACATATTTGGCTACTGGGAACTTCTTTTGAATCAACACTGCCCCGGGGTATACCTTGGATGATGCTTGCAAGATAGCACACAATCTTTCACGATGCTGAGAGTGAGGAATCGTGTATGGTTAGATGAACTGGGAGAGCACATTTTATGTCAAATTTGGTTTAGGAATGTATAGACAGATATACATTAGAAAACCCTTTGATTCACCCTTCGGGGTGGCCCAGTGATTTGGGCTTGAGACTTCCATGTTGGAGGTCTCAAGTTCGAAACCCCTTGTCATCTTTGGCAAGGGGTTTGCCTTTTGGGTTGAGCTCGTCGCACCGGGCTTGCCTAGTGCTGGTTACCTCTCCTATGTGGTTTGCGAGCTATTGCATAGGAGCGAGAGTTTTACCTTGTGCGCACCCAAAGGGTAGTGGCTGGGGGTTTCCCTTGTCATAAAAAAAAACCTTTGATTCTTTGTTGGTATGTATAGACTTGTTCGAATGCATTGTGTGCTATCTTGCAAGTAGCCAAGGAGGAAAATCAATCCTTAGAAAGACAAACATTGGATTGTTTTTTTGTAACATATCCACCATGAAAGCTGTTGTTCCAAAGATTTAGTTCTCTTGAGTGTCGAGTGAATTGAGAAATATGTTTGATTCTGAATAATTCAAAACGAAGCAATTAGATGTCTAACTTGTGCTATATCATATTCATGAACTATAGCTGCATTGGGCCTCTAAAATTACTGCACAAACTTTATACACTATACTTTTTAGTTGGGAAAAAACTTACAGTATTATAAAAGTTTAAAAATTAAGGTAAAATTTACCTCTACAAACTATATTTCAATTTTCATCAGTGGAAATGTGATTTTCACGTAAAACTTAATATCTAAAAATTAGCAGAAAATAATTAAAAATACCACTCACCAATGAAAACCTCATGCATGCATAACCTATATTTTTTATAGGCATAATAAATTGGATCCTCAACTTGGCTTCAAATTATAAATTTGACCTTTAACTTTGTTACTGCACAAGTAGGCACTTTAACTATCCAATACTTAAACAAAAAAACACTCAAATCCTATATGGCAAAATGCGTGAAATACACCCAAATTAGGTGCATCAGAGGTAAAATTCGAGGGCCCCAATAGTAAAAAAAAAACATTGAAAAGACTATTAAATCATTAATCAATCCTTTTATATATATTTTTTTTTTGCATTATTTGTTTTTCATGGCAAAATGCACAAATTACAAGTGATATTTAATTATTTTTTGTTATTGTGAAAAAAAAGCTATAATGAAGTTATTTTATTTTTTCCTATATCCATTGTAAGCAAGATGAGTTGAGTATACACTTGTAAAAATCGAACACAATCTAAATCCGAAGACTCTCAATCAACGACCTCGATCTACACTTAAGGGACTCCTTACATTTTGATTAGGTATCAGATTGCTACTCAAACTTGATAAAAATCTTTGAAAAGTTCATTTAGACATTTTATCAAACAACTTTAAGTGCACCATTTTACTTAATAATTTTTAGCACTCTATGTTTATTTCTTAGCCTCCAAAAATTCGTAATTGTAATTTGCTACTCACTATGACAATCATAATACACAAAGCATCCTTTTTTTTCATTAAGTATTTGACAACTTAAAGCACAAAGACCCTTCAAACTAAAGAAAAGAAGAAAAAGTTGATTGATTTTCATGTCTTCCTATATCTATGGCTGCTCTGAAATAATTTTGCAACAAAAACATTAGTTTCCTCTAGTCATTCCCATATTGGCTTGAACATCTGACCAACAATATGCAATTCTTGTTTGTAAAGTATTGAACTTTGATACCTTGACTAAATTAAGGAAGAAGAATAGGTAATCGTTCAAGTATATGAAAATTTTGCACATATCTTGAACAATTTTTTCTTTGTTTGAATATAAGGGGCATGCATTTTAGAAATTTAGATTAGGATTTTTTTTAGAAGAAAGAGGAAAAGAGCATAGTAAATTTTAATTCAAAAATGAATTTGTTTTCACTTTCACCTTATTCTATATTATAATTTATTTTTATTATTTTTAAAATTTAGGTGTATTTATTTTAGTTAGTTGGCAGCAACTGAGTGGTTCACTTATCCACGTCAGAGCATTTGTATATCACGTGTTTTGTCTGAAATATTCGAGTGTTTTTTTGTTGAAATTTTGGATAGTTAAAGTGTCTCTTTGTGTACTGTCAAAGTTAAAGGTCAAAGTTATAATTTGAAGCGAAGTTAAGGGTCATGTTTATGTATTATGTTTTTTTATATATAAAAAACTAAAATTGTACATGATACATAAATAGACTTTATAACTGTTATAATTTAAACAAGTTTTTGGTTGAGTAATCGTATTAGAAAAGAGACTAATTTCCACGAAGCAAATGTGACACGTTTGAAATGAACGTTTTGTAAGGTGAAAAGGTAAAGTCGTCGGTCTTCACGTAGTTGTTGTGCCTTTGCTTCTTGTTTTCGAGTCGGAGCTTGCTGGATAGTGAAGGTTAAATAATTAGACAGTGATGAGTTGTTTGACTGGGAACAAATTATCCCAGAATTAGTTATCCTGGGATAACATATCCCACCATGCATATGATATAACTTATCACATCACTATGATATAAATGGTGGATAAGTTATCCCAAACATGACAATCAAACAAGATACAAAAATTTTATCCCATCACTATTTATTTTTATTCCTCTCACCAAACGACCCCTGAAGGTTAAATAATTAGAAGTGAAGGTTAAATAGTAAGACTAAGAAAGCATATGTCGATTATCCCACTTTTTTTTTGTTATTCTTTTTCTCTTGTAGACTTTATATTGTTTTTGTAATCTCACCTTGAGTCCATGGGTTTCAGAAACAACCTCTCTACTTCCACGATGTAGTGGTAAGATTTGCGTACACTTTATCCTCATCAAACTCCATTTAGTGGGATTTCACCAAGTATCTTTGTCGTTATTGTAAGATATATATGAATTTCGACATTTGACCATCAACGTTTATCATATATCAAAAGTTGAAGATCATTTATTTCTAAGGTCGTTAGGTAGGGTTGCATATCAGTCGGTTTGGTTTTGGAGTTCATCGGTTTGACTTATTGGTTATTGGTTTGTAGAGATGCTAAACCGTTATCGAATCATTAAAATATCGGCTTATGGTTATTGATTTATCAGTTTTTGATCGTTATTGGTTCGATTATCAATTTAACCGTTAAAATTTGGCACACAAAAAAAGACATTGAAAATCACTTAGAAACAAGATGACAAGTCAAATGAACTATGCACATGAGTTCACAAATTATATCTTGTTCAAAAGCAAACATTTTTACATTATAGAATAACCAAGTGTTTGAGACAACTAGAAGTAAAAGTAGGAAAACAAACTTTAGGTCAAGAATTTTATATACAAAATGGTATAAATATAATTATTTAATTTACTATCGGGTTATCGGTTAACCCGATAAGAAAAAATCTCAAACCGTTAAGAACCGATAAAGTCAAAACCGCTAAACCAATAGTTTTTTTTCAGTTCGGGTTATCAATTTTGAACAGCCCTGTAATTCCTGAAAAGAGATTGATTAGTTTTAGAATGGGCCATATTGATCCATATTCCAGTGGGCTATACTACACACACTTGGGCTTTTTAACTTGAGAAGTGTAGGCCCATTTCGAACTAGGGTTACGTTTTCAGTTCTTCCTGCCTATAAAATCGAACACTTCATCATCTTCTTCACTTGTCAAATACTCGTATTTTGTTGTAATTTCTCTTCCTTCATATTAATTTTTTTTAAAATTGTTTGGGTTATATACGCAAAAAAGCCAATTAGCAGAGCAAGTGCGTCAATGAAACGATGACGAACACTTGCATTGAAGGTTGGCAATATCAATAAGCGATTCTCCGTGCCTTTCAAACATTACTTATTTTGTTTACGGCCTCGAACAAATCGCTAAATTTTCCCTTTCTTTTTTTTTTTCTACATCATTCAATTTGTTTTATTTTATGAATTTTTTATTCCAACATCAATCACTTTTCTAGAAACAAATTAAAATTTTGTGATTTTTTCCATACCTAGATAAGAATTTATATAAATACTTGCTATATAATTGCTCATTATTTGTTTACTAAATTTAACAGACTCAGTTAATTGAGTTAGATGTTAATTCACACTTTCACCTAGTGACTTATTAAGTGGATTGAACATATACGTATTTAAGATTTTAAGATGATGAGTGTATTATGATTATATAAATTTGATACATTTAGGTTTTAAGTATTTAATATTGAAAATTGTTGAAATTTTAATATTATAGGTCTAAAATTGATTGAATTAATTAAAATGCCTAAAGTGTTACTTGCTCTGTCCAATTTATATGATTTATTTTCCTTTTTAGTCGATTTAAAAAAAATGACACATTTCTATATAAAGTAATAATTTAATTATAAAATGTCCATTTTACCCTTAATGAAATGATTTTTAGCTACACAAATTTTTATCAATCATTTTAGATCACAAGTTTTAAAAATCTTAAATTTCGTGTCGAGTCAAAGTACCTCACATAAAATGAGGTGGGGGAGTACTAATTACCACTTAGAGAGAAGTGTTATTTAATTTTAGAAAGAAAAATAAAACAAGATAAATATAAGATTCAAATTTTTAACTGAGAAATCGTATATGATCTCGAGAGGGGAGGGAAGTATGGATTCATGTGAACCCGGTGATCTTCCTTGGATACGCCTATGGAATTGAGGGATCAAATAAAATATGATGTGAATTTTTATACTTGTGATTGATAATAGGTGAGAAATATGAATTCGATTTCGCAAGGAGGAAGCTATATGGACACCATTTAAATAAAGGAAGAAGAAAAACTGTGGAAGAACTTATAAAATGAATAAATGAATGCACTTGGGCACTTTTCAACCAAAGTGCACCAAATAATTACCTTTCAAGTGAAGAAATATTGCATAAGATGTAAATACTTTTGAATTAAAAAATGAATTATGGATTTGAATTGAGGCTATTATTATAAAGCAAAAGCTTGATCCTCTAGAAATTTGATTTTGAAGTTTTCTTGATAGTTTTTGGTCAAAATCATTCCTCAATTATGACTCAAATTTAATGTACATCCTTATATTATTTAAGTGAGCAAAAAACATCCTTATACTATTCAAAAAATAACAAGAATCATCATTCAGTCTATTTTTGTCAGAAACTGATTGAATCAATAAATTTTATTTTATTTTTAATTTGGTTATGTTTTAGCCACGACGAGAAGATCAAAGTTACCTAAATAAAATAAGGATATGGATAGGAAATTAATCTTTCATTCTCATAATTTAAATTTTGCGTGTTCTTAGTTTATATGTTTTTTTTTTTTTGCATCATCAAGTAAATTGACTTGCAACAATACATAAGTCTTGAAATGTTTATATGGTATGTTCCAACGGTTAGAAAGATTATCTAAAAAAAAACATTTTAAAAATATTACGCCCAATTATTTAGAGATTTTCTTTAAGAAAATATTGAGTACATATGTACGTTATATACAATGCAATTCACATTTTATACAATGTACAAAAATACTGGAAAATTAGTGAAATTACGTGGGGATTTAGTTATGAAAATTAAAAAAAGATTACTTTATTTGAAAATTTTGAAGTTGGAGTTGTATTTGGCCATATTTTTTACAAAGAATATTTAGAATTTGAATATATTTTGTCTGAATATGATTTTAAGCCCACAATTTCTAAAAAACAGAAAAACAACTTGACTAGCTTAACCGTGTGTACATATATTCATTCGACTTGACACATTTTTTTGTTGGTGGCGTGAGTTTCTTAAAAAAAAAATAGACAGAAGGATGAATCTTGCAACATTTTGGATAGTGTAAGGATACTTTTTGTTCACTTATATAATACAATGATGTACTTTAAGTTTAAGTTATAGTTCAGGGATGATTTTAGTCAAAAACTCTTTTCTTGAAATAATGGCCAAATTTGAAAGTTGATAGCCTATGTTTGAGGATTAATTATGACTTTTTATAGTTTAGTTGTGTATTTAATAAAGTGTTAAAGTTTAAGAGAGGTTTTTAACTACTAATTTGAAAAAGTGGTTAGTGAGACACTTTTCCAAAATCAGCCAATTGATATTTATAGGTTATTTTGTTATTTATATGTACCCACAAATTGGAAAAGGATAAAGAATGCACTTAAATTAGGTAAAACTGAACAAAAATGTTTTTAATTAATATTTTGGTCTAAAAATTCTCTATCGTCAATAATTTTGTTTAAAATGTTCCTATTGTTACTTTAAGGGACTAAAAGGTTATTAGAGTGACCTCTTCAAATACAACTTTTCTTAAAACAAGATTCGAACAAGAAGTAATGGATCAGATTGAACATACAAAATAGAATTCAGATCTCTTGTCTACTTATAAAAGGAATTTATCGAAGTAAAAATAAATAAATATGTATACATATTTAAGACTTGATATTACGAACTCATTCTTTTCAAGATATTAAGACAAGATGCCACTTTTATAAAAATGATACTTATAAAACTAATTTGTGTGTGAACTATATAAACCAATTCTTTGATATCTCACTCACAAATTTCAATTTCTTCCATTTTCTCAAACCAAATAGTTGGGACCTAAGTATTGAATCATAGTAAAATGTTCTTATGGTTTCTTCATTATTATACATCAATTCTATGTAACACAATACAACACGTCATGCACTCATATAACAACAAATAGAATAACAAAAAAAAACAAACAAAATGAACTCCACAAGTTAATAGGGTAACATACAAAGAACAATCACACAAATCTGTTAAATGGTCTCCTCCCACCAACAACCGCGGGCATCGAAACAGTTGAATCCACACTTATATGATCAGCCATGGACTCGTGTTTATCGACTTCTTTTCGAGAAGTTGGATCCTTTCCAGAGCCTTTACTCCATTTGGATGACCATATATTTGGAGTTAAAGGAAATGAAAATCTTTTCTTTGTGTCATTGGATTGTTTTTCTGGATTTCTCTCCTTAGGATTGCTATTTGCTCTGGCTTTAGCTGATGCTGTTTGTGACATGTAATGTGGTACTGAAAACGGAGGACAACTCGTGAGGCTATCATCGTCTTTTAATGGAAGATCAAAAGGGTAGTTAGAAGCACTAGCTCGAGCTCTCGAGTGCTTCTTTAGACTTGAGTTGTTCATTGGTGGTGTTCTAATTGGAGTATGCATCTGTTTTCCCCTCGTTGGAATTGCTGACTTGGTTGACATTGGTGTGACTGATGATTCATTGTTATCGTAATCAGAGAGTATACGTCTGAAAGTAACGTTGTTTAGAGGCGTTGGACTTGGTTTGTGCTCTGAAATAGCCCTTGGTGGTGTTAGTTTGATATCTTTCACAGCAGATGGAGTTTTGTTAGCATTTCTTGAAGGTAGTTGACGTTCTAACCAATTCCACCACCATGGAAAACCATTAGCTCCCATGTCCAAACCCGATTTTGGATCATTTTTCCATAGCTGATAAAAGAGGTAATTTAACAAGATTAGCCTTGAAAAGTTTGTAAGAGAGCTACTTAACTGTCAAAATGTAGAGAGTCGATGGACCATACGTTGGATGAACTTATCATTTTTTCAACATGGAGCATAGATATATATAGTAAAAACTTTAAATGTTGAATCCACCAAAGATAGAGGTGTTATTGTACCCGGTGAGAATATGCATATGCCATTGCTCTCTCCCTCTTGATGACTGCCTCCACTTTTTTCCTCAGCCTTCCTTCTACTTCTTCTTTAGTCAGCAAACTATCATCCCAATTATCATTGTTACCTGCCTCACACTATACCAACATTGTTCATCAAACATCAACAACTATCGTTTTGGAAATGACGACTTTTTATAAACCACTAAATAGGAATGTAACTTCATGAAGATGGTTCAAACATACCAGTTGAGTCCATTTACTGATGGTGCTCTCGACTTCCTTGTCGTTTCTATATGCTTGGTGTTGAAGTGCTTGGTTTTCCAACATTTGGATCCTCCTCGACTGAATTTGAGTTTGTACTCTAACGAGAAGTTGCATCTGTTTCATGGCATTTGCTGTTTGCTTTTTTACATTACTACTTCTCACAACTCCTTGAAGCCTTACTAAACCCCTCAAAGCTCTGAAACTCCTCCTTGCCTGTCAAAACAGAAAGCACTCAGATTAGAACGTAACGTCTATTAACAATTGATAAACAAACGTCTAGTGTAATTCTGGGGTCTGGGGAGGGTGGGGTCAGGCCTTACCCCTGCCTTGTGAGAGGTAAAGATGTTGTTTCTGATAAACCCTCCGCTCAAGAAAAGTGTTTTCAAAAACAGGTTTGACAAATACAAGAGTAAAAGCTACAATGAAAAATACTGAATAAAGGGAAGTATCGACAACAAAATTAGTACAAATAACCCAAGTAAAACCATGATACTGATCAATAGAACCATGTTCTCCCTCACGAAAAGGAGGAATCACTCGACTATGTACTAACCCTCTACCTCCATGCTTTCCTATCTAGGATCATGTTCTCGTTGAGCTGTAGATGTGACAGTCACAAAACGTTACATGTCTCCGCTTTGACATAAGATGTTATTCCTAGTAGGCAATTAGAACAAACTTAGCAATATGATAGAATTCCTCAATGGATGAATGCACACTCCGTACTTCCCATTGACTAAGGAGCATAATATGAAGCAATTGTTGAAATTCCGTAAAACGGGGGGTTGAATGTGGGGTCTGTGCTTAGTTGGGAGAAGAATCTGCCCTGAATCGGATTTTTGAGGAACATATTGATCGAGAGAGAATTGGATTGGATTTGATTAGACAATGTGTGCTGCAGTCCACTCTATCGAATGAATTGCTTTACTCTTTCACAGTACAACATACTAGTATAGTACCATAAGTGGGGTCTGGGGAGGATGGAGTGTACACAGACCTTACCCCTACCTTCGTGAGGTAGAGAGGTTGCTTCCATAGAGCCTGGACTCAATTAACAATCAGTTTTCCTCTACTTGCTGCATCAAAAACTAAATCACAAGCTTCTGACAAAAGAGAGTTAGCCAAACATTTGCAAGGCGAAATTATATAGGAACTTACCATGTAACCTCTATAGGCTGCCTGTATCTTTGTTGCTGAAAGATTGAGAGTTCTCAAAGTTGGTTCTGGTCTATAAGCATAGCTGATTTCTTTGCGGTTACGACTAACATTAGGAGAAGGTACCCTTGGAGGATGAGCCTTAGGAGATATAGCTCTTGGAGAAGTAACCCTTTGTGAAGGAGCCTTAGGGGAAGTAATCCGGCGAGAGGAAGCCTTAGGAGAGGCAACTCTTGGAGACGTAGCGCTAGGAGTGGCAAACCTATAAGAAGAGATCCGAGGAGAGACAACTTCCGCGGGTAAAGTGAATCTTGGAGAAAGTAGCATTTGTTCATCTACTTCTCCAAGTATTTTCTCAATACTACTTGGCTCTCTAAAGAGAGGGATAAATGATTTAGTCTCTCCATGCTTCAGTTTTCCGCGACTCTTCTTTTCCTTAGCGCCTTTCTTCTCTGATTCCTGCAACAATCGTCCGATTCAGGTAAGTACTACATGATCCTTCCAGAAACATGTGAGGCATATAGATGTTACACCACATATAACACTGAAATACTAACTAAGATGAGCTTAAATGTAGCGACATGGACAGTGAGACTTCATAAAGCCAACGCCAACTTGCACATACTACAGAGCAAACATATTATGTGAATAATGCTCCCCTTTCGAACAACTCGATTTCAAATAGTTTTGAGGATTTTAAGTTAACTTCAATAGCTACATGCATATATTTTTTCAGTCAAGAGGAAGTAAGACACTACTTGTTGAAATTGGTTCATAGATTAGTTTTGTAGATCTCTATTATCATCTGAATTCTTATTTATGTAAACTATAATAAACATCAATTACATTTTTCTGTCATTAATTTGTGGCCAAATACATAAACAACCTCTCTAATTTGCCATCAATTTTCATTTCGACACTCCATCTTAACCTTGTTACATTTTAACCCTTCAACTCTATTTTTTAGGAGAAAGCTAATTTTGAAATAAGCAAGTGTTGGTCTATGCATACTACTAAAAAATGCCTGGAAAAACGATAGCCAAATGCTACGGACTGCGTCGTTTTCTAGTAAAAAAAACAAATATAAAACGACGAACAACATCCATTTGTCGTCGCTTTTTTGGAGCAACGCACTCCGTAACTTTTTTGTCTATCGTTTTTTTTTTTGCCTTTTTTAGTAATGGTAAGCCCTAAATACTGTTAACAAGGAGTGATATTGTATGCTTTGGGCCAAACCTGCACGGTTTTCTCCAAAAGACCTCATACCATTAAGAGATCCTACACTTTATATGTAGCCTCCCTATCAATATGAAACTTTGTTCGCATGTACGAGAAAAAATAAAGGAAGAGAGTAGCAAATAGACCTTGTGAGAGTGTAAAATAAACTTACATTAGGTAATTTCTCCTTTGAGCTAGGTGTAAACACCCTTTTGATGGCAGAAAACCAACTGCCTTTTTTCCCCATAGTTCTAGCATTACTTTTTCACCCTGAAAAAGAAGAAGAAGCAGATTAATGATACTAAGGGTGTGTTTGGTAGGGAAGAAAACATTTTCTCTAATTTTCTCATATTCGATCGTTAAAATAAGTAAAAGATTCACTTATTTTCCAAATAAAACATTTTTCATTCATACTGAATACAACCTAAAAGGATTAATTTTCTCCTGTGCAAAATATAGATCTCAAACCTAAATCATAATACCAAAAAGTATTTGTCAAACTTATTTATTTCGTTATTGAAAAGTATTTATGTAACATGGTACTAAAATTGTTTATGGGAAAAAACATAAAATGAAGAGAGAGAAATTATCTTAATTGCTACTAAATGGATTCAACTTATATACGTCAACAACAACCAAAACAAGACAAAATTTATAAAACCTTTTGCGGACTCAAAATATTAACATGCACACAAAGATAAAGTGAGAAATACAAGCCACCGGATGGGAAATCAATAATCGAAATCACCAAAGGTTATGTTGAAATGTGTCGGATCTTTCCATCCTTAATAAGAATTTAATCATGGGATATGAAAAAAATTGTGATAAGAAGTGTTTTTTTCTTTAGTGGACCTTATGTGGTGCCAAATCTGAATCAAGCATGCCACTACTGACATTAGACACCGAGTGACGAACCAAAAAAATCTAACTAACAGATAGAAAACTAACAAAAAAAAACCATAAAAATCAATTTGTGGTTCAGAAAACAACAAACAGGAAGAAAAAACAGTTGAATTTCCCACCAAAAATAATTTTAAAAAAGAAGAAGAAGAAGGATCCAATTATTGTGAAAAACATACCGAACACCAAATGAGAAAGCAAGAAAGGAAATCACCAAAGGTGTGGTAAAATTCATAGGATCTTTCCATCCTTAACAAGAAATCGAACCTTGAATATGTTAAAAAACATTCTAGAGAAGAGAGTATTTCTTCGTAAATCTAAGTTAATCAAGCCCAATAAAGACATCGAACACCAAATGAGAAACCAAAAAGACGAAAACAGAGACAAAACACACGAAAACAGAGGATGGATTTCCCACCAAAAATCATTTCAAATAAAAGAAGAAAGATGGAATTATGTACCTCAACAGTTGTTGTGAATCTTCCATATCATAAAGCTGCTAATAAAAACCAAAAGCAAATCACAAATCAAGAACAAATAAGAACTTAGCCCTTTTTGCCTCTACACAATTCTCTCTCTCTACAATTCTCTCTCTCTCTCTCTTACTTCACTTTCAGTTTTTTTTTTTTTTTGCTATACCATAGTATTGGTGTCCTTTTTTAGGATTTTGATTCACCAACTACTTTGAATCTTGTTTCTAGTTGCCAATTTTTTTTTTTTTTAAAATATTGTTATATTTTGTTTTCTCCTTTTTTACTTTTCACCTTTTTTGAATTTTTATACTTTTTCTTTTGATATTAATGATCTTTCATGATGAAAGTGAACGACCAAATTTTTATTCAAATTGTCCTTTTTTTATTTTATTTTAGTATAAGGATAATTTTTTTCCATATTCTTTTAGGTGGGGAAGGAAGTTGGCCACTTTATCACTCAATGCCCCTTTTTTGGCGGGGCTCAACTAACTTTACTTGAATTGGAAGACTATTTTAACCAAGAAAGGAAATCTCACTCACTCGCTCGATATTCGATATTCATACTTAGGTTGAATTTAATTTGAATTTGCGTATTGTAGAGCATGTTCAGTACTAAAACCAAATAAGATTTAGCAACTGACAAATTTTATAGTTAAATCGCAAAATTCGTTGTTGATTTTACTTAGCAATGATTATCGACAGATTTTCGTTAGCTACGAGCAAATTATCAACAAACCAACAACGAACTTTGTAGCTAATTCTAGTAGTGTTTAGTAGTGGTTTTGAGGGCAACTTTCAAATAAGATGCTTTTTTAAAGAAAAATATTAAAGATTTGAATTTGAAATTTCTGAATAAAGATAGGAGAATCTTAATCATTTTATCACGACTCAGGTCGGTAACAAAGGTTATTCCACCACCTATTTACTTGTTTTAAACTAATAATGATGAGTTTGGTTCTATATCCCTATTTAAAGCCATTCAATTACTATTATGCTTGTGGGAAAATGACACTTATTTAGATTATTAAGTAATCTAATGGCATAAACCAAATCATTCTATCTTTAATCAAATCAAATTTTGGATTTGAATTATGAAAATAGAGAAATTTCTTATAGCCAACGTCTTCTCTTTAATTAATGAACCTACACCACCCACATGAATTTGAACTAATTAGGGTAATAGCAATCATATATATATCAAATTAAATTAAACCTTAAAAACACTATTTTTTGAATATAAGAAGAGAAGTACCATCCATTAGCCTTAACTACTTAGTTATGTCTTTCAACTTGTACTTATTTCATAAAATGATGATGATATTTACAACAATTTTTGGCTAATTTTCTAACTTAATAATTACTCCCGCTTCAATTTATTTAAATTTTCTTTGATTGTTACAGATTTTTTTTTTAAAAATAATTAAATTTGTAATTTTACAAATGAATTGTTTCTAAATATAGAAAAGTATTAGTATTATTTTTAAAACAAACTATAAAGAAATGATATGTCTCATTTAAATTAAAAACAAGGCTAATTTTTATAAATTAATTTTGAAAAAAACTATACCAAAAAGAAAAAAATGACTTATTTCGTGAAGACAGATATAAATAAAATGTGTCCCTTCTCTAACTGTTTAAGTTGCAAAAAAAAATGTCATATCCCTCACGGTGGCCGGTGGGGAATGTGTTGCAGACAAATATGTCCGCTCTATAAATATTCTTATTTCTTGGCTAGCTTCATTTTAAATAAAATATACTTTTTAGTGATACTTTAATTCTTATCTAAAATCACAAATTTTATAAAAAATATGTACCAAAATGTCACCATCTCCTACAACGTGCACTTGCCTAAGCAAATCATACATCACTATCTAACTTCTAAATTCTTCAAATTTAAGTTTACACAGATAACTTATTTCATCAAAAAATATTAATTAATGAAAAGAAGTAACATTAGGTTCATCCACCATAAAAGTTGGTCAACATCCATCATTGTAGTGATAATCTTGGCTTTAAGTCTGCTTTTTGCACTAATTTCTTTTTAATCCCAATCATTCAACTAGACCTAAATCTTCAAATCCACAATCAATTTAATAAAATCTTTCTGGTATAAAAACTGATATGAAATCTTGCGTGAATTGTGTTGATTTGCTTATTTTAATTTTGGGTACTGAACATTATTTTTTTTCCGTCTATTTTTATAAATCCACTATGAGAAAAAAATTATTTATTTATTTATTATTTTAAATCTATTTTACTCTTGTTATTAAGTATTCATTTCTCTACGTATTTTTCAAATATTAAATTAATTTTATTTAAAGAGTGATATAGAATATAATTTGTTACATCTTTGTTAGAACAGCGCCATCACATAAAAAATGAATTTTAGTGAAAATTAATTAACGATAATAATTTAATTTGTAGCTAAATATGTTTTTAGAGGTAATTACCTGTGAATTAAATTTTAGCACTTTTTGTAAATGACACTAAAAGCCCATAATTTGATGTAATGGAAATTAACTAAAGCCTATGCATATTTATTACCGTTAAAGCTATTTTAATGTTGTTGCAGCGAACTTAGACAATGATAAATTAGAGCCGGCTAAATATGTTAAATTTAGACATTTTCCATTTAACAATATGAAAAGATTACAAAATTAAATAAATTATCATATTTTTATTTTTAACCCGAGGTCTTAAGTTTGAGCGCTACTATTAAAACCGTCGCCCTAAAAAATAAACGCTTGAAATATACAAATTCAAATTTAATCACGTTTTACTCCTCATTGTCGACAATATCTGTAAGTAAGAGGTACATATGAAAAGACATTCAAAATTATTAAATGAATTATAAGGGACTAAAATGAAAATATTCAAGAATCATATTTGATAGTAAAACTTTGAAACTATTTTGGGGGGATACTGTCTTATGTTGGGTAAACATATAGTGGTCCAATTTTCTAAAAAAGCAAACTTGAAAGGACCACTGAAAAAAAGATTTCTATGTCTTGTCCCTTGAAGATTTATATATCAACATAAAAAAGAAGATGTGCTTTTTTTTTTTTAGTGGTTACATATAAATAATTGATTCTTAAGGTGAAATAATTAATTTTTAGGTATGTATTTGAGTGCAATAATACATTTCAATTAAAGATCTCTTATTGCTTGAAAGACGTGTAATACTGTAATTATCATATATTGGTAGTTCATCATTTCTTTGACATGTTTACTCTCCCTTACTTTTTGTTGCTTTTAACTCATTTTACGCTTGTTAAGTTTGTGTTTGAATATAAGTAATAAAATTATGATTTCAAATCAGCGTCAACATGTTACGAAGCTCCAGTCTTCGATGATATGTAATTTGAAATTATTATATGTATATATATTTATTTTAAATTTTGTAAAAAAAAAAGGAGACTTATGTTTGGCGGAAAGATTGTTCGTGTCAACTATCACGTGAAAAGATTATGTTAAAGAATAATTAGTTATTACTATTGTTGACTAGTGAGTCTTTATAAGATTATGTATATTTCAAAGTTTGTAATCGTAAATATTTATTTATAAAATAATCATGGCAATATGTGATTTATCAACGCAATGCGCTTTAGGATATTCTGATATCTTATTTATGAATTATGATTTGTTTATTTGGTAAGATACGCAAGAATTGATTTATGAGCACCTTTCACATATAGCAAACACAAAAATCATATTTGTATGTTATAGCTATAGTTTGCATAATTGTGCTCCATAGCAAAATTTTTATGTTTGCTATGGAGCTTTTGATTTGTATAATTCGCTACAAATATCTAATTTTATACAAATTATTCAGTTTTGTATAAAATTCATTTATACATTGTAATTTGTATAATAAAATCTGTATTTTTATAATTATAAGTATATATGATGAAAATATATGTATTTGTATTTGTATATACACTTTTCTCTCGCTTTATACAAACACAAACATATTTTATACATTTTATACCGAAATGTATAAAATGGCTAATTGTATACCGAATCAAATGGCAAAAAAAAGGTATGTTTGCTGCGAATTACAATTAAAATAAAGGCCAAACACATATGCAAACCCTTAAACTTGTCCCTAAATTTCATTTTGGCACTCCAACTCAACCTTGTTCCATTTTAACCCTTCAACTCCAATTTTTATGTTCTATTTTGGCACTTCTTTCCAAAGAATCAACAAAGTGGGATGTGTGTACTCCACATGTCATTATTGTGTTAAAAAATAATGGATGAACATCATTTTTTTTAAAAATAAAATATTTAGAGTTTTTGTACATTATTGTGTGAAAAAATAATCGGCGAAAGTGTGTTGGGTTTTTTTTAAAAAAAACAATAAGTTAATTTAAATAACATCACATTTTTTTTCTTCATATCTAGTCTACTTGGACTAACTCAAATATCAGCTTTCTAATTTTTCATTCAACTAAATACAAGTAAAAAAAAACTCATGTTCATTGCTAATTAATAGCACTACAAAAAAATGTTGAAACTCGATAGACTTCATTGGGTTGTCATTGATTTTTTTAAGAAAGAAAATCGACGCACTTTCGTCGGTGATTTTTCTCGCAAAATATAGGAAAACACTTAAAAAGAAATTGTTACTTTTTTTTATAAAAAAAAACAATGATAATCCGTCAGTTTTAATTTTTTACAATAATTAACGGATGATCGTCGATTTTTAAAATGCAAAATTGCAGTTCAATAACATATATAGAAATAAAGAAATCATAAAATTAATATTTTGTGTTAAATGGTATATAAAAGAAATAGAGCTGAAGGATAATCTTTTATTATTTTTAAAAAAAATACTTTTTTTTGTCTTTCACTCTCTTAGAGAATGTGTGATGCACACTCTCTGCCACATCACTTAGAAGTGCCAAAATGGAACATAAAAATTGGAGTTGAAGGGTTAAAATGGAACAAGGTTGAGTTGGAGTATCAAAATGAAATTTAGGAACAAGTTTAAGGGTCTGCATATGTGTTTGGCCTAAAATAAACTATGGCTATAACATTTAATTTGAATTAATAGTTTGTTATTTCATACAATTTTCCCTTGATTTATTTATATAGTTTTTATAGCTTGTGGAGGTTTTATATTTATGAAATAATATAACTTTTCAAAATTCAAATTGCATGTCTAAACAAAACTTCAACTTTATATCAGTTTAATTTCATATCATGATTCCATATCGCATATCAAAACGGACATAGAAAAATAATAAATACGAAGATATATTCCCTTCATTCACTTTTACTTGTCACATTTTGCTTCAAGAGAGAATCAATTAGACTAATCATTAGAGCTAAATTGAATTATATTAGTTCAGTAGTTTAAGCTTAAAATTTAGATGTTAAAAAACTATACAAAAATATATTATAAGTTACAACCATTCTGATACTAATATGATGAAATATTACATCTTAAAATGTTGGTCAAAATTCATGCAATTTGGCTCTCAAAAAAATAATATATGACAAATAAAAATGGACGAATTAAATAATTACTAAATCTTCCTCATGTATTATATGCTTTTTGTGAATTGCATTATATTAAAAAAACCATCTTATTTCCTTGCTGCAAAATGAGATCAGGAACCTTCTATAGGTTCTCTTTTATGTAAATAAAAAAAAATACTTTTCCATTTATAATTTATTATAAGTGTAAATATTAGTATGTTACAGTGTAACCAATTAGCTTAATTAGGATTTAGGGCAACCGGATAGTTTGTTAGGATTAATTATTCTAATTTCTATAAATTCGTACATTGTGTTTGTTAGAATTAATTATTCTTTGTGTATTTCTATAAATATGTACACTGTATAGAGATGAAATACACATAAAATATCAGTTCAATCTTTCTTATTTTTGCAATATTTTCTCAAGAGTAGAATTCAAAACAATTGTCCACTTTGATTGAATTTTCTGAAGTAGAGTACTTATTTTGGGCAATATTTTTTAATTAAAGTGACAATTAAAATGAGACGAAGTGAATATTAATTTCTTAGTTTAACACTACTTGTCGTGTGGTTATTAATTGTTAAAAAGTTTTGTCCTACGAATTAACTTGAAATTCTTCCACTTCTTTGTGATATATACACTTTCTTTCAATTTAATTTATTTGTCTGATTTGATTTGATTTGATATGGAGTTTTTTTTTTTTTTAAATCATTGAATTTGTGAAATTAAACTAAAGATATATCAAAATACCCTTTAATATTGTGATTTTAAATTTGTCTATGTAAAACTATTTAGAATTAATGGATTGTCAAAAAAAGAAAAGCAATATGCTTTTTGAAAGGATGTTAGCAGTTTTTACTAGGAACCAAGTTTATTTTACCTAGTGTAGTGTAGGAGAGAATAAGTGGTAGTAGTGTTTTTAGGAATAGATTATGGTAACTTTGGATTTCATTGTTATGTTTTCACCCTATATATAAACATGTTTATTTTGCGTTTTGCGCTTCTTATCTTTGTATTTTATTCAATATTTGGTATGAGAGTCAACTTACTTTTGCAGTTGGTTTTCTAAACACTTATAATCTTCCTGATGGCCTGTCATCCCTCTTTTTGATGGTCATTATAGAACTACTGACAAGTAGTTTCTTCAGAAGATATACAGAGATAGAAATTGAAAGATGTAAAAGTCAAATAAAACTATTGTTTCAAGCTATAAATCGTTCAATCTTAGAGACAATCTTCCTCCGAGCACATATGAGAAGGAAATAAATATATATATATTCATGTTCTTCTAAGACTAAGAGACAGGCACTTGACATTTAATTTAAGACGTTGAAAATAAAATCAATTATATAATATACATACATTACTTCTCAAGAGTACTATTGTCAACAAGATGAGGCTACACAGTGGAGATGGACATAGATCGATCAACGGTAGAGAAGATATTGAGATCAAAGTTTAACTCTGTACGTACCATATGATATTGATGAGTTATCACTGGATGAACTGCAAAGTTCATGATAAGAAGTTGATCCAACCAGAACAAGAGGAGCAAGTTCTTCTCGAGCAAGTAAGCATGATAAAGAAGAAAATATCAGTGGTGGCCAGAGAAGGAAAATATTTCCAAACCAGGCACATACTTATCATAAATTTGGCCGCCATTATAGGTCTGAATGTAGAATTAACATATATATATGAATCGTTCAATTTTACGGATTAAAAGGAGAAAGAGATATCAGTATTAACAAAGGAGGAGATTACGAGAACTTCAACACAATATGCAACAATCATATGATCAGAGAGAGTCTAAGCAAGGTTTGGAGACCAACTCGAAACTTCCTGCAATATTATTAAAAATATCAAGCAAAATAAATTTAAAATTATTCCACAAATTAAATCACCACATTCGGAAATTCAACACAAAATGATACTCTGATCTTGAAAAAAATAATTTTTTATTTCTGTTTCTACATTTTTTAAAAACAGAAATTTTTAGTTTCTTCCTAACAACAAAAAAGCTGCTTCTGCTTGTAACTAAAAGCAGTTTTACTAATCAGCCAAAAACCTTAATTTTTTTTTTTTTTAAAAAAACTTTTGTCTCAAAATAAATGTTTTTGACCTCCCAACAGCAAATGTCAAACAGGCTTAGAGTCTGTTTGGATCGACTTACTTTTTAAGCCAAAATAGTTTTTAAGTAATTTCATAATATTTGGGTAAATTTAGAAAAATGCTAATAAGTACTTATTTTAAAGCTAAAATATCAAAAAAAAAAAAAAGAAAATCAAAAGCTATAAGTTTGAATTTCTAACTTATATCTTTTGACTTATAAGTCAAAAGGAGTATGAAATTTGCAAAACGGTGAGCTTGGGGGGGGGGGGGGGAATGATTTCAGCCTATTCACTTGTTTTATTTTATGTATATTGTCAGTTGAAACTCTTTGAAAAATCTTTTGAACCATGTCATATCCCCCCCCACCCCAAACTCACCGTTTTGCAAATTTCATACTCCTTTTGACTTATAAGTCAAAAGGAGTATGAAATTTGCAAAACGGTGAGTTTGGGGTGGGGGGGGATATGACATGGTTCAAAAGATTTTTCAAAGAGTTTCAACTGACAATATACATAAAATAAAACAAGTGAATAGGCTGAAATCATTCCCCCCCCCCCCCCAAGCTCACCGTTTTGCAAATTTCATACTCCTTTTGACTTATAAGTCAAAAGGAGTATGAAATTTGCAAAACGGTGAGCTTGGGGGGGGGGGGGGGGGAATGATTTCAGCCTATTCACTTGTTTTATTTTATGTATATTGTCAGTTGAAACTCTTTGAAAAATCTTTTGAACCATGTCATATCCCCCCCCACCCCCAAACTCACCGTTTTGCAAATTTTATTTTCAAATTATTGAGTGAACCTGTCTGGGCTGCTTATGAGTTATGACTTATAATTTATAAGTCAAAAGTCACAAGTTAGAAATTTTAGCTTATGACTTATTTTTAGTATTTTGACTTACAAATAAGAGCTTATAAGCATATTTTTATTTTATTCAAATACTGCAAAATTATTTAAAGCTATTTTAACTTAAAACACCTAAAATAAGTCAATTCAAACGGACACTAAATCCTCTTGAAGCACCTTGAATTCATTGTGCCAAGTGGATTCATATTTAAGAATATTTTTTAATGTCTAATGCGACTTTCAGCAAATTACCATGTATTCAATCGAAGGAATTTTAATCTAAGGAAAATTATAATCTAGGGAGATAATTGAAACACCAAATAATTTAAATATAAAGATCTCAGAATGATAAGTAATAATTTAGGAAAATTTAAAAACTATTCACTAAAAAAAAAAAAACAAAGAGTTGGTTAGAATGGGTCATTAAATATAAAAATGGAAACTTGAAACTCCAGCCATTTATTCAGAAGAATGATTCTCTGAAAAGTTAGCACTAGATGTGAATGAAGCATCAATGTTACTAATATATATATATATAACACTCTGTCCGTTTCAATTTACTTGTTCTATTTTTTTTAACCTGTTTGAAAAAAAATACAATTCTTAATTTCAACTTCCCACATGACATATTGAAAGAAAAGAAAATTAAATGACATTTTGATATATTCTGCATATCTTCAAATTTAAAACTACAATTAAATTTTTTATTTACTTTCTTAAATTTTGTATCAAATTAAAACGGAGGAAATAATAAATAAAATAAAAAAATCATTTACATTTTTTGGCCACTTTGAATACTCAAATATTGTATAGATATATTCATTGCTTGCTAGGTTGTACCATCATCTTCACACTGTTTTTCAGCACATGAGGCATGTTTAATATTTGGTACCTTTCCCTTTTTGCTCTTAATATAATATTGGTGAACATGAGATGGAAAGAAGTCCTTTTCAATTATCATGACATTTAAAATCCTTTTTTGGTGAAAAAAAATATTAGTCTTTTTTTTTTTTATAAATTCATGATAGATTTTGTGGCATCTTAAGATTCTCTTGATCTCTAGATATTGAAGCAACAAGTCATAATAATTTGGAGGGAATATATAATTTTTTTTATTTAATATGAAAGTGTGGGGAAAAAAAGTTGGAAATATTAAAGAGGTGGGGCATGATTACCTTGAAAGCTTGTACTTGTGAGAATGCTAGCTTATTGATTAATTAATTAAATTGTACTCAAATTAGCTTAGACACCACCAAAATTTTGTTGAAAATAACATGTTAACTTTAACTTGTCAATTATTTTAAAAATAAATTTTTATTTTTATTTATTACTTTAAACATATCAAGAAAAAATAATATTTTTTACCATTTGTTTACTCTTAGTTTAATTACTTATTCTCCAAATCATTTTTCAAGACCTAATAATAAACATCAATTAATAGAGATAGTGTGATAATAACCATGCCAATTATCATTTTCTTCACACATTCATAATTGTCTAACTGCATTGATTGAGGTCGATTTCGCAGCCTCTATATTTTAGCATGAATCAAAAGTTAAGAAAAACAAAATATATAAGTTCGATGCAAATATCAACTTATCAAGAATTTGATTAGGTGTCCAAGATTGTATGCCTTGTTGATTAAATCTAAATCTGCTCTATAGCTATCTAATCTCTTTTTTCTCTTGTCTCCCTTACGATTACGAAGGAAAGTATGTGTTCCAAAATAAAAAGTGAAAATTGCAAAGCACAATAACTAAAACATTTTTAATTCTTAGACATTGATTTTTCAATTAATTGGAAAGCGCAATGACTAAAAAGGACATTATTATTTAGAGAATCTAATAGTTCTTTTTATTATTATAATTTTTTCATACTAAAAAAAAAACAAATCAATGGCTATGTTTAGTTATGATAATTTTCGTGTAATTTTTAAATATATAATTTTTAAAAAGATTATTCAAAGGATAAAATGAGGTGTTTAACTCTTATACTTCGAATTGTCACATAAATCATGGGATATAGAATATATGTTGTTTTTAGTTATTGCGCTGTGCAATTAATTGGAACACATGTACTTTCCTTCATAAGAGAAAAAAGAGATTAAATAATTATAGAGTAAATTCATACCTAACCAACAAGGCATACAATCTTGACACTTCTCAAATTTTTGATAAGTTGATATGTGCATTGACCTAGTTAAAACTTAAACCTTTATGGTATATAGAAAAAAAAACCTTAATATCAATTTTACAGGTAATTAAAACTTTAAATGAAGATTTAAGAAGAAAAATCTTAACTATTATTACTTTAAAGAAAAAATCTGAGGAAGATTTTTATGAAATAAATTATAATTATTCAGAAGAAAATATAAATGATATGAATATATCTGATTATTACTTTTAAGAATAATCAAATATGAGCATAAGAGAAGTCTTAGAATTATTAAAAGACTTAATGGAAAGTCATAAACAAATAACTTTAAGGTTAAAAATGATAGAAATATAAATTATTTCTCTTAAAGAAAATATTCCAGGAAGAATTACAAATGTAATTGAAAAAACAGAAATTTTTTACTGAAAAGTAAGTCAAAAATACATAAACGAATTACTAGTAAAAACACTTATCAAAAAGAAAGTATGGATGAAATATTAATCCAAAAATTCCTAGAAAAACAAAAAATTGATAAAGATGAAAATCTAGAAGAAGAAAATCTAGAAACTACAGAAAGCAAGCCTTTAGAATTAGAAAATAATTTTGAAAAAAATGAATGAACTAGATGAGCTAGTTTATGCAATGGAAGATCTTAATCTTTAAGAACAAGAATTAAAAATATTTATGAATAAAGGGGAAACAGGAGGACCCCAAGGAAAATTTGAGAGGTTTGAAGAAGGAGATGGATCCAAATCCATTAAAGAAGAATGGCAAGAAGAGCCAGAAAAGAACGATAAATTTTTTACAAATAAAGCAAAAAAGAACAAAGATTTTATAAAACATTATCATAATGATGATAAATCCAGGTTCATGCCTAATAGACTCTCAACATGAGATATCGGAACCCAATTCCTAAATCTAGATTGTAAAAGAGATCCAGAAACAAGCCTAGATTTATGGTCTCAAAACATAATGCTATATTTCCTATTAGGAAAAGGAGTAAATTATACAGATGAAGAAAAATATATCATCATGATAAATACGTTTATAGGAAAAATAAATGACTGGTTCTCTGGAATAACAGAGGATGCAGAAAAAATAATACCTTAGAAGGATTAAAAAATTCTTTACAAGAAGGTATAACAAATCTAAAGCAATATATAAACAAATGAATTCTTTGGTGGACAAGGAAGCCCCATTGACAATAGGGAAAAAGCAAGAACAATTGCTAAAGAACAATTAGAAAAACAACAAATATGTAAAATGAGCTATATTCAAGAATACACTTGTGAATTCGAAGAATATTACTATAAAATATTTGATAGTGATAAAGAAATGATACCATATCTTGAAAAATATTATCAAAAATTACCAGGCTTCTGGGCAAAATACTTCAGAGAAGAATATGAAAAAGAAAATAAAAAAGGAGATACTCTTGGTCAAAGAATAAGTTTCCTAAAAAATAGACTAGGTCAATTATGTATGTCACATAATATACAAAGAAAGGCCAAAAGAATCAATACACAGATTTACTGTTTACATACAAATGCAGCCACAAAATGGGGATGTAACAATGACAAACCCTATAAGAAAAGAAAACTCAGAAAGGGTTTAATAAAAAGAAAAAAAATTTCTAAACAAAATTATGTACCTAGAAGAAGATACTATAAGAAGAAAAAAGAATTTACAAGAACAAAACCTGCAGAAAAATGCAATTGTTACAATTGTGGTGAAGAAGACCATAAAAGTTACGAATGTAACAAAAAAAGAGTAAAAATATCAAAAATTGACCGATTAGAAATCGATTCTAATTTAGAGTCAGTAAAATCAATAGGAAGTGAAAACTTCTTTGAAAAATTATATGAAGAATATTCTACAGATTCTAATGAATCAGAATGAATAAAGAAATACAAAAAGAAGAAGACAATTCAGTAAACATATTAGAAACTGAAGAAGATCAAAGAGGTTATGCCTTAAAGGCACATTTTGATGGAGAAATATTTAGAAAAATCCAAGGATTAAAACTAAATCTTAAAACAAAAGATAATTTATTAAATAGAATGCAGAGAATTTTTGCAAGAAATAAAATATCTTATCATGAATATCAAGAAATAGAAAAAGTGATAGAAATTACCCAAACTATAGGTAAACATAAATTAAACCTGTTAACTAAGCCAATGATCGACCAAATACTTAGAAAAATTCCTGAAAAGAAAAGGAAAAAAATGAACTATGTCCATTTAGGTGGAATTCAAATACTAGTCAAATCAACATTCAAAGAAGGAATCAATTGTCCTATAGTCATTAATCTCTCAGATGAAAGATTTATGAATGCAAGAGAAGGAAATCTTGGTATAATTGAGGGAAACATAGCCTACACCAAGCTTCTATTTACATATTACCCAAAATATTGTATTTCACTAAAAGATGCGGATTTTAACGACACATTAAGTTTACACTTCCAAATCAAAAGAAAAGATCTTTTTAAACCAGGTAACCAT
Organism: Solanum tuberosum; assembly: GCF_000226075.1. NCBI lineage: Eukaryota > Viridiplantae > Streptophyta > Magnoliopsida > Solanales > Solanaceae > Solanum > Solanum tuberosum. The sequence continues at coordinate 225,209 of NW_006239527.1, read as the reverse complement.
ATAATGAGCATCTATTATCAGACATTATATACAGTTATGAATTCCAATTATGGAAAGATCTATAAAAATAAAGGAATGATCGAAATTGATCAAGAGTGTTCAGGGATAGAAAGAATTGTCGAAGTAGAAATTCAAAATGCTCAAATTCCAGAAGAATATGAAATCCAGTTTGGAAAGACACAAGAAATAGGAAGTTCTAGTAGCAATAATCCTAGAATTTCAATAGATTATGAAAGAAATTCAATTAGGAAAAGTATATCCAATAGATATTCAAAAAAAATTCTAGAAAATCCTAATATCACCAAAATCATGGGAAGAATCTATAATGGGACGGAATGGAAATCCCAAGAAATTCTAATTCAAACAGGAGCTACAGCTAACCATATAAAAGGAATTTTAATAGAAGGACTGCAAATCTATGAAGAAAATCCTTATAATTATAAAACCTTTGAGGGTAACAATTTTAGTTGTAAAAATATGGTAGACCTACCAATACAACTAGATACAATAAGAATAACGGTTCCATGTTATATTACAAATCACGAAAGTGATCAAAACCTTATCCTAGGAAATCTTTTCCTGAATAGTCTAGAAGACTATAGTATAGGAAAAAATGGAATAGAAATGATTCATAAAAATGAAACTTGTTTTATACCAAAAAAAAATAAAATGCCAAAAGAGACATCTTTTAAAGTATCAGTTTTCATAGAGATAACTTTCTATGATACCAAAATAACAACATGTTGTCAAATAGACAATGGATCTAAAGCAAGTTTAGCCAAAACTTTTGTTATAAAAAAATGGGATGTAAATAAAAATAACATATCAATGATTGGAATTACAGGAGACAAAGAGAAACTTTCTCAATCCAAGGAAAAAGTAGAAATAATTTTAGGTTCAAAAATTGTTTCTATAAATAAATTATTTTCCTACGATAAACTGGAAACAGATTTATTATTAGGCAATGATTTTTTACAACAATTCCAAGATTATCATCAAACATTATATATGATAAGCCTTAAAACTCCTTGTGGACATTTCATTAAAGTCCCAAGAAAACAAAATCCTTATATTATTGAAAAGGATAACAAAAGAAGATACTTAGAAAATCTAAGAAGTATCTCTTGCAAATGCCTCAATTTAGAAAAAATTAAAGAGAATTTACAAAAATCATATGGTGAAAACCCCTTAGAAAAATGGGAACAAAATCATGAAAGAGCAACTTTAACACTAAAAGACCCTAGCATTATTATTAGAGTCAAATCCATGCTCTACAATGAAGATGATAAAATTGAATTCAAAATTCAAATCAAAGAACTACTTAACTTAAAGTTAATAAGAATGAGCAAAAGTCCTCATAGTAGCCCAACGTTTATGGTAAGAAACCATGCCGAAATAAAAAGAGGAAAAGCTCGAATGGTAATAAATTATAAAGAGTTAAATAAAAATTGTTTATTTGATGGATATTTTATCCCAAATAAAAATAATTTGATTAAGATGATAAAATTGAATTCAAAATTCAAATCAAAGAACTACTTAACTTAAAGTTAATAAGAATGAGCAAAAGTCCTCATAGTAGCCCAACGTTTATGGTAAGAAACCATGCCGAAATAAAAAGAGGAAAAGCTCGAATGGTAATAAATTATAAAGAGTTAAATAAAAATTGTTTATTTGATGGATATTTTATCCCAAATAAAAATAATTTGATTAACCTTGCAAAAGGAAAAACTTATTTTTCAAAATTTGACTGTAAAAGTGGATTTTGGCAAATAAAATTATCAGAAAACTCTATTCAGTTAACTGCATTTAGTACCCCTAACAGACACTATGAGTGGTTGGTCATGCCTTTTGGGCTAAAAAATGCCCCACAAATATTTCAAAGAAAAATGAATAAAATAATCTCAAAAAATGAATTTTTAATTGTCTATATAGATGATATACTAATATGTTCTAAAACATATGAAGAGCATTTAAAACATCTACAAGAATTTTCAGAAATTTGTCTGAAAAATGGAATTGTTTTAAACCAAAAGAAAGCAGATATAAATAAAAATGAAATAGAATTCTTAGGAATGATTATTTCAAAAACTGGGATAGAACTTCAAGCACATATCTCAAAAAAGATTATAGAATTTCCTGATAAATTAACAACAAAACAGGAAATACAAAAATTTCTAGGATGTCTAAATTATATAGGAGAATTTATTCCAGATTTAGAGAAAAAAAGGAATATACTGCAAAAATTAATAAGAAAATCCAACAGGCTTGGATGGACAGAAGAATACACGAAGTGTATAAAAAGTTTGAAAGAAGAATGTTCTAAACTACCAAAACTTAGATTGCCTGAAGATAATGACAATCTGGTATTACAAACTGATGCATCTGATTATTATTGGGGAGCATTATTGCAAACCGATTTAAATGAAATTTGCAGGTACACAAGTGGCACCTTCAATGATACAGAAACAAGATATTCCTCAAATGAAAAAGAATTATTAGCCATTGTTAAAGGAATTAGAAATTTTTCTACTTTTCTTTTACCAAAACAATTTGTTATAAAAACTTATAACACACATGTGTCAGGTTTAATATTTAACAAGCTTCTTTCTGAACCTCAATACAGAAGATTGCATCGATGGCAAGTGTTATTATCTTTTTATACGTTCACAGTAGAATATATTAAAGAAAGTGACAATTTTCTTGCAGATTTTATCTCCAGAAACGTCCAATATGGACAGTTGGACACAAATCCTGGTAAACAGGATATATGAAAAAATGGAAACTGTGGATGAATCCATAGATAACAAAAGCCAAAAGCTATTCAAAATAAGAGATGAACCGTCAAAGTTATCTGAACAAGCTCGAATTTTACAATCCGAAATAAATCAACTCAACACAACACAAGCTGAAAACATGAGAGAATTTTTACTCTTGTGTGAACATTTGGATACATATCCAAAACAAAGGAATAATAATTCCAACAAAGTGGCAGGAGATGTCCCACTAGCACCTAGTGCCCAAAACATCTCAAAGGTAAGCACGGATATGCCTAATCCTAAATCGAAAGATGAAGGAAAAAGCCGAGCAATAATTGATGCTTCTACTTCGAAAGAAGAAATAAGCATGTCCTCAACAAAAGCTGAAAAAATTATCGCTGGGAAACCAGAAAGCAGTACTAACAAAGTTCCGTCAGGAGCAAAAGTGTTTTCTTCTTTTAAGGTTGGAAAACAACACCCTAAGGAAGAAGAGTATCTGGCATTTACAAGATACATTTACAACCTCCCAGAAGAAAGCGGAGAAACATTTGGTGTTTTAGGAACAACAAGTTTGTTTCCGAGAATATCAATATTTCCAAATGGATCACCGGGCTTTACAACTTAATTGTTTGAATTCAAATATTTAGATCGAGTATATGCAAAACCAGATCTAAATGAAATATCACAATTACCACCAAAACTGTTCAATTCGGTTAAAAACTATGCCCAAGGAGATGAAGTTTATTGCAGATTTTTTAGCATTTCTATGGAATGCAAGGATTTGCAAGCTTATTATCCAACACTCAACTACATATCAGTTGAAAAAATAAAAGATTTTAATGTCAAATCCACAAGAGTGGACAATAAACTTCCTCATCTCAATAAGAAATGGATTCAAACTAGGCGAGCGTTAGGAATAAAAACATTATATTTTATTCTTAAACAATTCTACAATGAAGACTGCAGAGTCTTAGATCAAGACCATGATTGGGTTTTAATAACTAAAGAAAAATCCAAATCAAAAGAATTAAATGATAGAATTCTTGACATAAAGCTCCATAGATTGGGAGCAACGGAAGAAACATGGAAACTAGCGTGTAAAATGCTAGACCATAATCATTCAGGCATTGAATAAACAAAAGAAGACGTAAGCACTTACATCATGAAGATATCAACAAAAGAAAAAGAATATTTCTTTTTCTTCAGAGTCAAAATAGAGGTCACATCTTACCGGCCATCAACAAAAGAAGACAGACAGTTGTCCAGATCATCTTATCAACAAAGAATCTTCAAAGTTATCTCTAAAACAATCAGAGAAGGACGAAAAAGAAAATATGTAAAAGTTTAGGGAAGTCCCTAAAAATATTTATTTTGTAACAAGTCGCTCCTTACATTTATAAAAGGAGAGGAACTTCATACAAAGAAGAGGGGATCTTAGAGATGATCTTTTATCTTATTTTTTTTCTATCTTTTGAAATGTTTTGAGGTGAGTAAGAACTTCTCCCGCCAAGGAAAAGTTATTTCTCTATATGTTGTGAGATAAATAAAATATATCAATTTTTATCAATTTTTTGTTTTTCTAGGAATTTTGGATTAATATTTCATCCATACTTTCTTTTTGATAAGTGTTTTTACTCGCAAATTTTTTTGCTAGTAATTCGTTAATGTATTTTTGACTTACTTTTTTGTCAAATTTTTCTGTTTTTTCAATTACATTTGTAATTCTTCCTGGAATATTTTCTTTAAGAGAAATAATTTCTATTTCTATCATTTTTAATTTTAAAGTTATTTTTTTATGACTTTCCATTAAGTCTTTTAATAATTGTAAAAGTATTTATGAATAAAGGGGAAACAGGAGGACCCCAAGGAAAATTTGAGAGGTTTGACGAAGGACATGGATCCAAATCCATTAAAGAAGAATAGCAAGAAGAGCCAGAAAAGAACGATAAATTTTTTGCAAATAAAGCAAAAAAGAACAAAGATTTTATAAAACATTATCATAATGATGATAAATCCAGGTTCATGCCTAATAGACTCCCAACAGGAGATTTCGAAACCCAATTCCTAGATCTAGATTGTAAAAGAGATCCAGAAACAAGCCTAAATTTATGGTCTTAAAACATAATGCTATATTTCCTATTATGAAAAGGAGTAAATTATACAGATCAAGAAAAATATATCATCACGATAAATATGTTTATTGGAAAAGTAAATGACTGGTTCTTTGGATTAACAGAGGATGCAGAAAAAAAGAATGCACGGATATGCCTAATCCTAAATCGAAAGATGAAGGAAAAAGTTGAGCAATAATTGATGCTTCTACTTCAATCTTAATATCAATTTTACAGGTAATTAAAACTTTAAATGAAGATTTAAGAAGAAAAATCTTAACTATTGTTACTTTAAAGAAAAAATATGAGGAAGATTTTTATGAAATAAATTATAATTATTCAGAAGAAAATATAAATGATATGAATATATCTGATTATTACTTTTCAGAATAATCAAATATGAGCATAAGAGAAAAAACTTAGATTGCCTGAAGATAATGACAATCTGGTATTACAAACAGATGCATCTGATTATCATTGAGGAGCATTATTGTGAACCGATTTAAATTAAATTTGCAGGTACACAAGTGGCACCTTCAATGATGCAGAAACAAGATATTCAACAAATGAAAAAGAATTGTTAGCCATTGTTAAATAAATTAGAAAATTTTCTACTTTCTTTTTACCAAAACAATTTGTTATAAAAACTGATAACACGCAGGTGTCAGGTTTAATATTTAACAAGCTTCCTTCTGAACCTCAATATATAAAATTGCATCAATGGCAAGTGTTATTATCTTTTTATCAATTCACAATATAATATATTAAAGGAAGTGACAATTTTCTTGCAGATTTTATCTCCAGAAACGTCTAATATGGACAGTCAGACACAAATCCTGGTAAACAGGATATATGAAAAAATGGAAATTGTGGATGAATCCATAGATAACAAAAGCCAAAGGCTATTCAAAATTAGAGATGAACCGTCAAAGTTATCTGAACAAGCTCAAATTTTACAATCCGAAATAAATCAACTCAGCACAACACAAGCTGAAAACATGAGAGAATTTTTACTCTTGTGTGAATATTTGGATACATATTTTTTCGAGCTGTTTAAAAAACAGGATTGCGAAATTTATGCTGTAAAAAGCACACATTTTTTTAGAATTCTTTGAGCATCTTTATATGCAAAATACTCATTTATTTTAAGCAATTTCATTTCATGAATAGCTATAATGAGCTTAGTAGATTTTAAGCAAGTACTTAAGTAAGCTTTTTCTATTTCAGGAAGGGCTCTATTAATATGATGGATAGCTATGCGATGTCTCCATGCTCTCCTTCTAATTGAATGCACATGGCGTTGTATATGCTTCATAGCTTGAATATAAAAATGTTGTGGTTTAACATAATTATAACAATATTTTCAATAATTTTAAATTCCCTGTAGGTACTAAGTATTTCCTTCTATGTTTAGATTTAAAAATAATATAATACAGTTGATGTAAAATTGAAAATATGAAATAATAAAGCGTGCGTGTATATCTGTCTTCTTTTTGATCGATGAATAGTCCTTATCGCTACCTCGATAGCTCTTCTTTCAGGCTATGAACATTATTTCAACCTAACGACTTCAGTCTTTGGTTACTTCTTTCTGTTCCTCCTTAGGGCTGAAGATCGCAACCTTCACTTGAGACTATTTATGGATTTGAAGAAGAGAGATATAAAAACTAACTTTTTATTGCACATTATAATTTTTACAACACATTATACTATATTTTATTTATCTCACAACATATAGAGAAATAACTTTTCCCTGGTGGGAGAAGTTCTTACTAACACTCAAACATTTCAAAAGATAGAAAAAAAATAAGATAAAAGATCAGCTCTAAGATTCCCTTTTCTTTGTATGAAATTCCTCTCCTTTTATAAATGGAAGGAGGGACTTGTTACAAAATAAATCTTTTTAGGGACTTCCCTAAACCTTTACATATTTTCTTTTTCGTCCTTCTCTGATTGCTTTTGAGATAACTTTGAAGATTCTTTGTTGATAAGATGATCTGGACAGCTGTCTGTCTTCTTTTGTTGATGGCCGACAAGATGTGACCTCTCTTTTGACTCTGAAGAAAAAGAAATATTCTTTTTCTTTTGTTGATATCTTCATGACGTAAGTGCTTACGTCTTCTTTTGTTTATTCAATTCCTGAATGATTATGGTCTAGCATTTTACACGCTAGTTTCCATGTTTCTTCCGTTGCTCCCAATCTACGGAGCTCTATGTCAAGAATTCTATCATTTAATTCTTTTGATTTGGATTTTTCTTTAGTTATTAAAACCCAATCATGGTCTTGATCTAAGACTCTGCAGTCTTCATTGTAGAATCATTTAAGAATAAAATATAATGCTTTTATTCCTAACGCTCTCCTAGTTTGAATCCATTTCTTATTGAGATGAGGAAGTTTCTTGTCCACTCTTGTGGCTTTGACATTAAAATATTTTATTTTTTCAACTGATATGTAGTTGAGTGTTGGATAATAAGCTTGCAAATCCTTGCATTCCATAGAAATGCTAAAAAATCTGTAATAAACGCCATCTCCTTAGGCATAGTTTTTAACCGAATTGAACAGTTTTGGTGGTAATTGTGATATTTCATTTAGATTTGGTTTTGCATATACTCGACCTAAATATCCGAATTCAAATAATTGAGCTGTAAAGCCCGGTGATCCATTTGGAAATATTGATATTCTCGGAAACAAACTTGTTGTTCCTAAAACACCAAATGTTTCTCCGCTTTTTTCTGGGAGGTTTAATTGTGGATTTTAAATATAAAGATAATTAATCAATCCTAATTTTAAGGGATGTGGGTATCTTTTATTGTATCTTAAAAAATATATGGTATAAAATATTAAAAGTGGTAATATATGTAATTGTTTGAAAGTAGAGGTAAAATGAGTATATATGGTACTAATGTATGTCTAATTAGGTAGTTTTTCTTCATTTAATAAAGTGGCCCATATGGTCTTTGTTAAAAAAAAAAACTAACTTATATTTTCAAGAATTAGTGTATCCTTCGAAGTTCAAGAATTAGTGTATCCTTCGAAGTTCAAGAATTTGTGTATCCTTCGAAGATTGAATCTATGACAATGTTATGTAACATAACTCATTAATAATTGAGCTATGTGATACAATTAGGTTAAGCATAGGTTCAATAGTATTATGAATTCATGACATTAATAATGACTTTATAGTTCACCAGTCTTCCAGATCAAGTGACTCCTCACTTTGCTTTTTGATTATTGCATCAACAAAATCAAATGTCATTCTTTCTCTTAAGTCCTGGATATAGCCTATTTTTATACATTTCTCTGTTCAATAAGACTTGTGTTATCACAATACTGAGATTGTCATTCGTAATGAGATCATATGGTGTAATAGTCTTCCTTTGATTCTGTAACATCTCAAATTTGGAAAAGAAGGAAAATACAATTTTTGGATTGGTGTCAGTGACTACAGATTCCATCTACGGACCTTAGATGCTTCTACGGACCATATATGACAACCGTAGGAAGTGAGAAAGTATTTTTTTCAAAAATCAAGTCCCAGTACCCTTTTTACGATTCACCAGGACGGTCTGTCAACCTATGCACGAGTCGTAGGTAGGTCTCGTAGGTGAGTCCCAAACTTAGTGAAATTTTGAGGGTCAAAGTTGGGTTCTACGGTTGGTATATATGGTCCGTAAGAAGACCTACGAGACGTACACAGGTTCTGTCAAAAGTGATTAAAATTTGAAGTCCAGTAACCTATCTACGGTCGAGTACGACAATTATTTTAAAGGGACTTTTGGGTCTTTTCCTAATTGTCTTAACCCAATACTATGTCGTTTTACCTTCTACACTAAGCCCTATATAAAGGTTTTAAACCCCCAAATTGCCCATTATAAATCATTCTCCAAAATTCCATAATTCCCTCCAAGTTCCTCCCTCAAATTTCTCTCTCTAAAGCTAAAGAAGAAGAATCTAGGGTTTCAAGATCAAGTCTCCAATAAATCATTTTTCTTGGGCACAAAGAATCAAGATATATTAGTATTCACCTATGGAGTCCTTTCCTCCATAGGGTTCTTAAATTCTCTAATTTTACAAAGCTAGATTACCCAATCAAAGGTAGGATTTTATTAAGTGTTCATGGGTTCTTTTCAATCTTGATCAAATTGATTGTTTTCTCTCTATTTATGCATGAATTGAAGCAGTGTTTTAAAAGGCGGGAGTGCGAGGCGGGGAGTTTTACTTAGTATAGGGTGAGATGTAAGCCTCGAGATGTGGGCGTAGACCCAATGGATCTTTAAATTTTTAATTTACAATATAGTATAGTAATATAATAATATAAAATTATAAAAAATACATCAAAGTTTGAAATAATTACAAACATGATTAATGAAACTCATAGAAAATAAAATTTCTAGCATGATTATACAAGTATAAATAATCTAATATCTTAACTTTTTAATAATAAAAGAATAATTATTTCTAAAAGTATATATTTTTTATCATACTATACAATTCACCCCCCTAAAAGAAAATAATCAATAAAACTTACTAGTATTATAATAAAAACATCACTCCATCATGAATAAAAATAAAATTACTTTCAAATATCTAAATAAGATATGAGAACTTTGAGACCAACAATAAGTGAAAAAATAAAATTTCGTTACGTATTTTTAAAAGAAATGTTACGTAATGTATAATCACCTTCACAATGTTATCAAATAGTAAAGATGTGATACTACAACTTGTTATTTGAGTTACTCTCAATCTTCTTATCTCTATAGATTAAAAAATTATGAAGTATCATTCATTTATTCAAGAATTATGAGGGTCAACAATGTTTAACTAAAGTATTTTTAACGCATAATTTGTCTAAGATCTGTTAGGCGAGCTCCGAGCCTTGGGCGTGCTTAGGGCGTACAGCCGGACGCTTAGGGCGTAAGTCTTATAGAACTAAGCCCCACACTTGAGTCTCGGGGTGTTTTGCTAGAGTCCCGCCTGAGGGCGAGTCCCAACAGAGTCTTTTAAAACACTGAATTGAAGTGACTACATGTTTTGGAGTTAAATTCATATGAACCCATGCATGACCCATGAATTTTAGACTATGAGCATATGATAAAGTTTATGAACTATGAATTATAAATTTATAAAGGTATGCATGTCCTTTCTATGGAATTTATATGAATGATTGAGGTTGCTTTGAGAGTAAAACATCAATTTTGTTAGTGTGAAAGGTTATTCTCACATGAAGGATTCATAGGTTGAAAGGTTTTCTCAACTAAGTTTGAAATAAGATTTAGCAGCTATTCTAAATGAACTTTGGCTTGGATTGGTCACCTAACTGTGCCTTTCCATGGATAATAAGATGAATATGATTAATGCCTATTCCGTGGGATTTATGCTTAGCACCAAGTGGACTAGCGGCGATTACCCATGTCCCATAACTATGTGTACCATAGGTTTGTGTTAGATATACATTACCTAGTGGATCCACGATAGCTCAAGTTTATGGCTCTTACCTTGGCAAGTAAGGACATCTCTTTTCAGTGTGGGATAGAAACTAGATTCCATGTTATAGCTCACATGTTCTATGTCGGTTAATGACAAACTTCCCACGATAACGAACTAAGGTTACTTTCTAAAAGTGTCTCACATGTGTTTTAAAGATGTTTAGCTTACATTGACCATATATGATTACGACTAGTGTTTTCTAGCATGTTATTTTATGATTTAGCTTGGTCATTACATGTCATGTAAAGTCCCTTTTAGCATGATTTCATAACTCTTATACATTGCTATCATACATAGTATATTTCATGTACTAACACATACTTGTGCCTACATTGTTTCGCTAATGTAGGGTCCGACGCTCCTATTCCGCACACTCGTGGCTAGTTGATCCTTTTGAGCTTTTGAAGATTTGTGACTCCTCATGTTCTGATGACCGAAAATCTTTTATTACTTTATGTCATTTTTGTTTCAGACTTGTACGAGATGTATGTGTTACGTCCTAATCACTTTCCTGATGATGTACTAGATGGCTTTGAGACTTATGTTAGACTTCCGCTTTTGTCAACTCTTTATGATATAAGACTGCTCTTTTGCATTCTTTAAATTCTATTATCTTGTATGATGTATGCTAAGTGGCTTGTGTAGTGCCTCTCGGGGTCCTATACGCTATGTTACACTCAGAGTACTCTTTGGATCGTGACATATTCTTTTCTTCTTCGACAAAAATCCTCTTTCCATTATCTTTGGTTGTCTTGCTGCCATTTCCTTCCATTGTCTCTCTAATGCCTTTTGTGTAATGCTCCATTTCTTTTTATTTTTTTAAATTGTGAAGTGACCATTTTGCCATTTTCCGTAGTGTTTCCATGCTTAGTTTGTATTTTGGGAATATTGGTGTGGTCTCCGATGTGATGAGGTGTGTTTTTGGTGGTTTGACCTCTCTTGAGTTGAGAATTCCTTATAGGGTTGACTTCGAACAACATTTTGAGTTTTGAGCATCAGATGGGAATTCCGTCAGTTCCATCACGTCCGGAAGGTCGAGTTTGAACTAGTAGAGTGGTTGATAAGGTTTTTGAAGCCTTAGGTTGAGAGTTGGGTGTTTAGGCGAGAAATTGAGTTTTACGCCCAAATAGAGGTTCATGAGGGTATTTCTGTCAAAACGAACTTTTAAAAAAAATATAACAATTCCATTGAGTCAAAAAATGTTGAATTTAGTGGAATAGCATTATTGGTTTATTTTTATCAAATTTCAAATGAATTTCGATAATCTGTTCGGAGACTTTAATTACGTTATGAAAATAATTTTGCTGATGTTGACCACGGTCAACAGGTAGTCAACACGGTCGAACAATCTTTTTAATGGCTAAAATCAACTCCTTTCTTTCATTTCACTTTCTTTTCCAATTTTTTTCATATTGGGAGCTTGGGAGGGAGACTTTAGAAGCATTTTCTTAAGAAAAACATGCGTGAGTATGTAACATCTCGCAACTAGAAAGAAGTCTAAAATATGAAAATAGTTATTTTTGGAAAGTAAGGAAATCTGGAAAATTTTAAGCAAATTATAGTGAGTTTTTGGTCAACTTCTAACAGTCATAATTCCTACCTCAGGATGAGTTAGGTGTTATTCTAGATATGGTTGGAAAGCCCTTGAAATGCTCTTTCCAACGCCACCAAGTTTACGCGATTCCGAGTTTGTATGAGTGAGTTATTCCCTTTGGAAGTTCGGCTATTGGATTAAGGAAATGTCCAATCCGGAATTTTAAGGGGTATTTTAGTCTTTTTATTGCCCTATTATTTTAATCAGTTTTTAGGAGTTTAATGTGGGTCAAATAAGATTTTAGTCAGTTTTAGAATTTGGGATTTCACGCTAGGGCTAAGGAGAAAGGAGAAGCGAAAAGGGCAAATTCATCAAGATCGATCAAGAAAGTTAGTGTTTCGCCAAGGATTTACTTCTATTAGGTATGTGAGGCTCTCATAACGTTGGGATCGTTCTCCCACGTGCCAAACATATTAATTTCAGTTTGGATTCGTCCTAAAAGCATTTGAATATTGATGATCTTGATACCTATTCTTGAATTCATATATTGTTCTTGAATTTGACTGAATTGGGAAGTTTCTGAGTTCGTTACGTCGCATTATAGGGTCGTTTCGAGTTAGGTTCTTAGGTATATTTACTGGGTATCTGCATCTAAAAGTAATTTGAGAAAAAGAACCGATTTTGGGTGAATTCGGATTGGAAAACGAAGAAGAAATTTCATTGGATGAAATTAGAGGTTGGCTGTGCGTCGCGCGCCTAGTGCCCAGATTTGAACATTTCAACTTTGCGTCGCAGAGCTGACACGAGGTGTTCTGCCTCAAAAGAGGTTTTCGAAACCAAAATTAAATTATGCCTCGGCGTCGCGGACCCACCTTCAAATATTGATTTTCGGTCTTCTCTCATGTTTAACTATCTAGAATCATTCCTAAACATCATGAGATCTTTCTATTCACAAATCTTAATCCTTGAATCCATAATTCAATCCAAGGATCAGTTAAGAGTCAATTCAAGAGTAGTTAAGGTCAAAGTCAAGAGAAGTCAATAGTCAAGTTAAGATAAGTTCTTAAAGTTTTCCAAGAGTCTTTCACAAATGTTTTACCTTTGTTTTAAGACTTAAGTTTTGAGTTCAGTAAAGATGTGTAGTTGAAGTTCTTTTCTTCAAAGAAGTGTATGGGGCCTATGTATTCTCAAAGGTATTTAAAAATGATTTCACATTTAAATAAGAACGGAAACTGAGATTTCCAAAGAGCCTTCGGGCTAGTTTTCAGAAAAGAGTAATAGCTTTCTAAATGAAGCAAGAAGGGAAACTGAGATTTCCAAGATAGCCTTTGAGTTAAGTTTTTGAGCACTAATCTCAAATCACAGAAAAAGTATGTTTTTTTTTAAAAACATAAGAGCTAGTACATTTTGGGAATAGTATTGAGCATCGAATTGGGGGCGAGCATGAGTTCAGATAACTCACGTCTCCATAAAACCATGTAGCCACCATGGGTAGAAAAGGGTCATACTTTTTAGATCCTAGTTCTTCCACATGAATGCCATATGATAAAAAGAAAGACCGATTTACCTGTGTTAAGGATAGAACCCTTTTCACAATAGACTAGTGGATCCACTTAGTAGTTCAGGTCCTATACCTTTGGCCAAGTATAGGATGTGCTGGTAACGTGAGGTAGATCGTTGTATCATCACTATAGCTCTTTTGTGATGGTTGTCGGTTAGAGAAACTCCCACATAAGTTATTGTATTTTTATATACATAAGTTTATTGTATTTTTATATACACCAGTTTATTGTATTTTTACATACATTTCAGAGTTATGTTGTATCCTTGTATATACACAGAGTTGACATCATGTTTTTTTACAACTTTTCTTTATATTGCACTTGTTTTAAATTGCTTTATATCGAAATGAGTTCAGTAAAGTATTCATGAGAAGAGCCAAGGTAAGTGTTTCTTTCAGATTCCCTTTCAAGTCTATGTTGTTTTAGCATTCTAACTCGCATACTCGTACATTCAATGTACTGATGCCAGTTGTCCTGCATCGTCTTATGATGCAGACACAGGTAACTATGATCGGTATTTCAGCACACCGTTGATCCAGTGAGCATTTCAGAGTCAGTCGGTGAGCCTCCTTGCATTCCAGAGGACTCTTTTATTCGTTTTTTAGTTTAGTTCATTAGGATGTTGTGGGGTTTGTCCCAACATCCATCTCAGTTATTTTAGAGGCTTCATAGATAATTAGTAGTTTATTTGTCTTTACGTTATCATTCAGATGTTGTTTAAAGACTGAGTTGCCATTTTGACTAAACTATTATTTCTTAAGTTATGTATGCATTATATTTTCTTATGTTTAAGTCTTCCGCTGAGTAAGTAAGCCAGGTCAAGGGTTTACTTGGGGCCAGCAATGGTTCTCGAGTGACAGCCACATCCGGGATGTAGGCTCGGGGAGTGACAAACTTGGTATCAGAGCACAAAGTTCAAGAGTCCTAAGGAGTCTATGAAGCCGTGTCTGTAGAGTCCTAGTTATCGGTGTGAAGCACACCACATCTATAATTAGGAGGCTGCAACATTTAGGAACTATCTCACTTCTTTTACACTCATTTCGTGCGTTAGAGTTTGATCTCTAAAAGGTTTCCTTCTAATTAATGCATGCGCGTGTTTCAGATAATCATGCCTCCACGAAGAGCAGTCAGAGGTCGTCCAGCTCAGATGAATGTGGAGGAACAAAAGTTATCCAATGCACCTGAAGTGCAACCATAAGAGAAGTTACTAATGCTTAGTTCAGAGAGGCTATAAGGATGCTCAATCAAGTTGTGACCAACCAAGCTGGGTAGCAGAGAGGAGCTCGACAAGAAGAGGCCGACACTTCAAGGATTCGTGAGTTCTTGAGGATGAATCCCCCATGTTTCACTGGTTCGAGCACTGTAGAGGATCCAGAGAACTTCATTGAGGAACTGGAAAAGGTATTCGATGTGATGCATGTTACTGATACTGTGAGAGTTGAGCTAGCTGCATATCAGATGAAAAATGTTGCTAGGACTTCGTTTGATCAGTGGAAAGGGGGTAGAGCTGAGGATGCACCACTTGCGAGTTGGGCATGTTTTGTAGAGGCTTTCTTGTGGAGTTTCTTTCCCAGAGAAATGAGAGAGTCTAAGGTACATGAGTTCCTCACACTTAATCAAGATTCTTTGAGTGTTCATGAGTAAGGGTTGAAATTCACCCAACTGTTTCGCTATGCTTCGGAAATGGTTGCGGACATGAGGAGTAAGATGAGTCTGTTTATTGCTGGGTTGTCCCGTCTATCAAGCAAAGAGGGTCGGGCAGCAATGCTTATTGGGGACATGGACATTTCGAGGTTGATGGTCTAGGTTTAGCAAGTAGAGGAAGATAAGCTGAGGGATAGGGAGGAATTCAAGAACAAGAGGGCTAAGACAGGGAATGAGTCCGGGCAGCAGAAGAGTAACACCAACCGGTCATCCCTCCAACAGAAGCAGAAGGGACCTACTCCATCATCTGCTAGTGCACCTGCACCTAGGAACACAGGTGAGTACAATGGTCAGAATTCCAGAGCAAAGCCTTCCTATTCATAGAGTAGTCTGGTGCAAGGGGGTAGTAAACCTCCTGCCTGCGCCAAGTGTGGTAGGAACCACTCAGGTATTTGTCGTGAGGGCTCCACTGGTTGTTTCAAGTGTGGTCAGACTGGGCATTTCATGCGAGATTGTCCAAAGAACAAGCAGGGAAATGGTAATGGGGGCAATAAAGCCCAGTTTTCTTCAGTTGCTCCACCAGATAGAACTGCCTAGAGGGGCTACTTCTGGTACTGGCGAAGGAACAAATCGCTTATATGCTATCAACAGTCGTCAAGAGCAAGAGGATTCACCAGATGTTGTCACGGGTATGATTCAAGTCTTTGACTTTACTGTTTATTCCTTGCTAGATCCAGGAGTGAGTTTATCTTTTATAAATCCATATATTGCTATAAACTTTGATGTTATTCCTGAGCAACTTAGTGAACCATTCAGTGTCTCTACGCATGTTTGTGAGTCTATTCTAGCGGAGAGAGTCTATCATGATTGTCCCGTTTTCGTTAATCACAAGAGTACCATGGCTGATTTAATTGAGTTAGACATGGTAGATTTTGATTTCATTATTGGTATGGACTGGCTTCATGCCTGTTATGCCTCAGTTGATTGTAGAACTCGAGTAGTCCAGTTTCAGTTTCCAAACGAGCCAGTCTTAGAGTGAATAAACAGTTCAGCAGTGCCAAATGGTCGTTTCATTTCGTACCTTAAGGCAAGGAAGTTAGTTTCTAAGGGGTGTGTCTATCACTTAGTCCGAGTTAATGACTCAAGTGTTGAGGTACCTCCTACTCAGTCAGTTACAGTAGTAAAGGAGTTTCCAGAAGTCTTTCTAGATGATCTTCCCGGAGTCCCTCCTGAGAGAGAGATAGACTTAGGTATAGATCTTCTTCCAGATACTCCTCCGATATCTATTCCTCCATATAGAATGGCATCAACATAGTTGAAAGAGTTGAAAGAGCAGTTAAAGAATCTATTAGATAAGGGCTTTATTCGACCAAGTGTCTTACCTTGGGGCGCTCCGGTCTTGTTTGTGAGAAAGAAAGATGGTTACCTTAGGATGTGTATAGATTACCGTCAGTTGAACAAGGTTACCATCAAGAATAAGTATCCTTTTTCGAGAATTGATGATCTTTTTTATCAGCTTGAGGGTGCTTTCTGTTTCGTGAAAATTGACTTCAGATCAGGCTATCATCAGTTAAGAGTAAGGGAATGTGATATTCCAAAGATAGATTTCAGAACCCGATACGGGCATTATGAGTTTTTGGTCATGTCGTTTGGTTTGACTAATGCACCAGCAACGTTCATGGATCTTATGAATAAAGTCTTCAAACCTTATTTAGATATATTTGTTATCGTCTTCATTGATGACATATTAATCTATTCAAGGAATGAAGAAGATCATGCTAGTCATCTCAGAATAGTTCTTCAGACTTTGAAAGATAAGGAGTTGTATGCTAAATTCTCTAAGTGTGAATTTTGGCTTGAGTCTGTGGCATTCTTAGGCCATATTGTGTATGAAGAGGGGGTTAAAGTTGATACTCAAAAAATTGAGTCAGTGCAGAATTGGCCTAGACCCACATTTCCAACTAATATTATGAATTTCTTGGGTTTGGCTGGCTATTATAGAAGGTTTGTAGAGGGGTTCTCATCTATTTCGTTACCTTTGACGAAGTTGACTAAGAAAATAGTGAAATTTCAATGGTCTGAAGCTTGTGAGAAAAGCTTTCCGGAATTGAAGAAGAGGTTGACTACTGCCCCCAGTTTTGACCTTACGAGAAGGCACTCAAGGTTTTGTAGTGTATTGTGATGCATCTAGAGTTGGTTTGGGTTGTGTCTTAATGCAAAATGGCAAAGTTAAAGCTTATGCCTCCAGACAGTTGAAAGTTCATGAGAAGAACTAACCAACCCATGATCTAGAGTTGGCTGCTGTAGTTTTCCCTTTGAAGATATGGTGCCATTATTTGTATGGTGTTCATGCGGATGTGTTCACCGATCACAAGAGCCTTCAATATGTGTTCATTAAGAAAGAGCTGAATCTCAGACAAAGGAGGTTGTTAGAGTTACTCAAGGATTATGACATGAGTATTCTTTACCACCCAGGTAAGGCTAATGTTGTTGATGATGCCTTAAGCA